>NC_031788.1:12034469-12085750 GCF_001522545.3 Parus major
CCCATCCCATCCCATCCCATCCCATCCCATCCCATCCCATCCCATCCCATCCCATCCCATCCCATCCCATCCCTTCCCACAGCCCACAGCCGCTGCTCTCTGAATATGAAACATAAAAAGCTCTGCGTTCCTGCCACAGGTGCTCACCGAGCTCCTCAGAACGTCAGGCTGGGGCTCTGTAAGTCAGCAGGGCTCTCTAAGTCACCCCACAAAACAAAGCCACCCCAAACCACGCTCTGTGGAGCGGGGGCTGAGGCCACCTGAGGAGATGAGGGCTGGGGACACACTCAGCTCCATGGCCGGGTGTGAACCAGCTGTGCAGGGTCAGCCCTGCTCCTGGAAGGCAAAACCCCATGAACAGAGCACTGCCCGGGGCCTCTGCACACCCCGGCACCGGCCCGGAGCTTTGGGCTCGGCACAAGGCAAAGCAACACCCGCACTGCCGGGAGGGACCAGCACCAGCACCGCCCCACGGGCAGCTTTGAGCGAGACTGTTTCTTTCCTTATCGGAATTCTTTCCACCTACTCCGCTTTGTAACTCCTGTGACATTTCTATACTGCACACAGCGCTGGAGTGTAAACTGTGACTGTGCTCCTGCACGGGATGGGAGCTGCATGTGCCAGTTGTATCCCATGGAAACGCACCTGCACTGACAAAGGATAGCCAGAAACAATTCCAGAACCAAAAGCTTACCTAGCCTCACCATAAATGGCCCTGCTTTAACTTAAATATACATATTGGATCACATTTTGTGTGGGTGCTGGATTCCTTTCACTTTTCCATCCAACACAACATCACTCAGGGCACCAGTGTGGTCCAAAGGTCCTCTCCTTTAGGCTGCTTGTCATTCCAGACATGGTGTTTCCATTTACACCTATAGGTATCTATAGATAGACAGCTAGACTGATCTATATGTGTGTTTATCTCAATATTTATATATATGAATTTTCTGCTGAGAATATGCTGTCAGCCCTCTTCTCTCCTCCCAGCAAGAGGATCCCCGATCCACTGCTGAGCTGTGCCTTTGTCCTCACCCACCTTCCAGTGGGAACGCACAAACCTCTTCCCTCTCTGAAATGCCTTTCCTGGGCATTTCCCCGTGTGTGTGGTGAGGATGCTCCAGATGCGGAGCTGCCTTTCTGGAGCGCTGCTGGGAGGGAGCGAGGTCCAGGGGCGCTTTCGGGGGGCACGGCTGTGCTGTGGGCACTCGGACAGGATTGTCCCCAGCCGCCTGTCCCCTCCTCAGAGCCACCTGCGCTCCCTGCACGGGGAGATGTCCCGGAGAGCGGAGCTCTGCCGTGCGGAGTGCGGAGAGATGCCGGGAGGCGGCGCTGGAGCCGCGCCGGGAACCGGGAACCGGGGACGGGGAATGGGGAATGGGGAATGGGGAATCGGGAATCGGGAATGGGGAATCCGGAATCCGGAATCGGGAATCGGGAATGGGGCCGGGAGCCGGGAATGGGGCCGGGAACTGGGGATGGGGAATGGGGAATCGGGAATGGGGAATGGGGAGTCGGGAATGGGGCCAGGAGCCGGGAATGGGAATGCGGATCCCGGCCCCGTGTGCGAACCCCAGCGAGCGGGACACGCAAACACCGAGAGCCCAGCCCGCTCAGGTCCTGTACAGTTAATTGCTGTTAATTTGGAGCCCAGGTCCCTCCCCAGCTCCAGCCGGGATCCCAGCGCTGCCAGAGGCTCTCAGCAAGGATTCCCTTCCAGAGAGAACTCCCGAGGATGATCCGCTTTTACACCCGGCTCAAAGGTTTACGTTTCAAATGAAAATGTAGTGCCAAGGACAAGCATCTCAAACTTTTCTTGGAGCAGTGAAGAGAATCCTCACAGTGACCTCTGAGCCATCTCCGAGGCCAGCAGTCTCTCATCGCTGTGAAAGGGTTCTTTGCTGGGTTTTCTCTTTGAGATTTTCACAAGAGTGACTGGCAGGAACACAGCCTTGCTCACACAGAAATTCCTTGGTGTGGGAAATTTTATCAGATAAATACTTCACAGGACTCAGTTCTGAGTTAATGAAACAATAGCAACAAGGCTTGGTTATGTCTCCTGATATCTTCCCTAACACATCCTTTATGTGCTATGGTGCTGATTTAGCATTCCCAAATCATTAATATTTCTATTTTAGCATCACAGAAGCTTAATTGCTGAGCATTTAACTGAACAAGGAGTTCCAGTTACAAAATTCTCTCATACTCACAGGATTCTTCATTTTTGAAATTGTATTTTATTGCCTTCATTTTGAAAACGGCAAAAATACAATTTTTGCTACATTTTGCAATATTTTGTGATAGTCTTTGGATAGATCACTTTGAGATCCAGCAGATCTCTGATCTACTGCATGACAGCTTGCCCTCACCTGTGGACCACCCTGGTCTCTCCATGCCCCACAAACATTTCCATCCCTGGCAAAATAGACCACAAAACTCTCAAGTATGTTCAGTTTTCCCTCCAAATCTTGTGCATATTTAGCTTGTTTCCTAAGCTCTGCATAATTTTGTGCCAGGCTTCCCCTCTCCTTCATATCTCAGTCTTATCCCTGCCTGCTGCTGCCTCTGCTGCACCTCTCCCTGTTTTTACACTATTCCAGTTGTCTGGAATAACCTTATCAAAATGCAACGAGCTGTCTCCAGCTCCTTTACAAACTGTATGAGCATCCACCTGTTCCCCTGGCAGTAACCATATGCCTCTGGATTTATTCTGGAGTGTGGGAAGCTGCTTTGTGTGATTTGGGCAAGATCCAGCTCCCACTGAAATTCAGGAAAAAATTCCTATTGATTCCGTGGCTCTTGTACCAAAACCTCAGGTTGGAAATTTTGAGGGAAGCTTTTCTCATATTTTAGTTACTGCAGCACACCAGGCACGTTCAGGATTCTGAATGCAGTGGTTTACAGTCATTTAACTGTAGTGATAAAACACCAGGTGAGGCTGGGTTTGCCATCCCAGAAGAGCAGCAGAAAATCACTGTAAAGTGATTTATATAAAACCCCTTCACATGGCAGAGTTTAAAACACAACACACAAGGAGTTGGAGGCACCTAAAGATCCAGATTCAGCTGGAGGCAAATCCTCCCAAGTTCAGCTCTCTCCTCAGCGATCTGAGCACACAAACTATCTGTGTATCAAAAGAACTCTGTCAACACTATTTGTGCAGAATCATAAACATAATAAATCTTGCCAACTCCTCCGTGGACTGGCTATTTATTGCACTCATCTCCAAGGCTTTCTGATACCCGAGCTGCAGGCTGCAAACATAAATACTGAAATGATGTGTTGCATATGCTGTGGCTTAATTTGCTGTGTTTGATTTGAGGCTTGGTTTTGGAAGCCCCTCAGTGGTAGCCTGCAGTGCTCCCTGCCTAGGCTGAGAGATAACAGAGATAACAGAGCCCAACAAACCTTGTCAGCCTTTCTGACAGCCTCAGGAGTCAAAGTGATGGTGTGAGCGTGGCAGCACAGCCAGACTGAACTTCCACAGCCACAGCTGGACCAGCATGAAGGGCAAAGACAGAAAATCCAACCCAGAACCATGTCCTGAGAGCAGAGAAGGTGTCAAAATGTGTCCCACCCTCACCATGTGGTGGTGGTGGGAGAGCTCCAGTGGGGGAGTCTGTCTGCATTGCAAGTGTGGTCAGGACTTTTCTTCCACCCTGACACCAAACCTGATTTGATGTGCTAAGAACTAGATCCAGGCAACCCCTCTTTTTTCACTAAAAATGCCATTTCTGCGATTTCCTACAAAAGAAGTCTTGCCAAGACGGGTGTCCCCCACCCAGGGAGATGATTCCCTGTTCCTGCAGGTCAGTGATTAGAGCAGGCACAAGGCAGATCCAGCCTCAGAGTGCTGGGGGGGATGTTGAAATCCACCTTTTATCATCTCCCCCTGATTCAGTGACCATTTAAAGAAATGATTTAGTGGAACAGTTCCAACAGGAGCTGTTTGGACTCCTGGAAAAGACAGAAATAATCTGATGATAGAGGTGGTTTCTGAGTCCAGCATTTTGTTTGCTCATTAATTTCTTTCCCAGAGAGAACAGCAGAGATGGAGCTGAATGCAGTTTTCCAGCATCTCTCTTACCCTGAATTTTGGAGCAGACAAGAACACATTGGCACCTCCAGCTGTGGGTCAGCCATTCCTGATGCTGGGCTTACATTTTGGCCATTTCTATTCTTATAAAAGATTCTTCATGAAAAATCTTGTCTCAAAGAACTAACAGATCTCAGCAAGAACAGAAATACAAAATTCCTGCTTCCAGAGAGGAAATAAATATATTTACCCTGGTTTTATATGAAAATCCCTTCTTCCTCCCTCTTTTCCCTCCACATTTTAAGTGCTGCTTCTAACCTGAATAAAAGATGATAAAACTGAAGCAATAATTCTTTCTACATCTTACAATGCACACAGAAATTTAAAGAAGGACTTTGTAAGAAGTCTCTTGCACAGTTTTGTGTCTACTTACATGATGCATCCAACTGGAAGTTAAATGCCAGCTAAGGAAATTGAGAAGGATGATGCAAGTTGAACCTGTCCTTCTAACCCTGGGATCCAGGAAGTGATGGTCTGTCTGATAAACCTGAAAGAGGAACAGGCAAATTCACCCAGCATTCTGGGGGGATTGCTCTGCACACCTCTTGCAGTGGTGTTCTTTCCATGTGAAATTCTTCCCTGCTTTTTGCTGCTGCTGTCTGGCATTTTCTGTGCTTGAAGGACAGGGAGAGATTTTAGGAAAGCAGAGGGAGGTTGCTTGAATGAGGCACAGGGTGTTCATGCTGCCCAGTTTTAACAAAAGTCACTCATGGTTTTGGGTGCTGGATCTGACACACCCAAAGGAGGCTGCGTGTGCAATAAGATAAAAACAGGATGCACTCTTTTGGATAAGACAAGAAGTGACTTCAACTTTCATGGCAACTGAAATCAAACCTGACAGCACATTTAAACATTCTGTTAATTTAGAAGAGGGAAAAAAGGCAAAATGAAAATCCACATTAGTGTGATCTTCTCCCTGGGCACGAGGGAGAACCAAACCCTCGCACCAAAGCTGAGGTTGAGCTGTGTGATGGTTAAACCTTCACCTCTAGCAGTCAGGGATCTGTGCACTTGTGAAAAGCACAGAGCAGTCAGGGGCTGTGCCTGCTGGATGGAACATGGGACACCACTGCCTTGTGCTCCTGGGCTGAATAAACCATTACTGACCCAATTTCTGCAGCCAAGGAAAAGGATTGACTGCACCAAAAACATCAGTGAGGCAATCTCATGTGCAGGGCTGGCTTTTCCTCTGGATCAGCCCTGCTCCCCATCCCATTCAGCACATCCATTCACTCAGCACATCAAAAATTGCCAAATTATTCACTTTATGTATATATATATACATCTATTAACATACATATAGAAACCTCCCCTCTAGCTGCAATAAAATGGTTAAACAGAATGTAAACTGTCATTAGCATAACATGAGATTCTCTATAAAAACCTGGAAAAGGATGGATATATTACATCAAATATATTTTTATTAGGTTTTTTTGAGTGAAATACTACATCCCAGTTGTTTCCAAATCAGAACATTTTAAGAGATTTGTTTTACATAATTGGTGTAATTGGTAATTTAAAGTACAGCCTAGTGCAGAATTATCTATTTTTTATCTCTGGCAATTTCTGTGTTACAGGAGCCCAATCTGTGTTTTACCTTTTTATGAAATTATTCATTACTTCCTGATCTACATTAGATTTTCCTAAAAGTTCAAAATACTGGATCTAAATAATGAACCTTCCAAAGATCTTTTGTAATCACTTCAATTCCACCTGTGGACACAGCAGAGGGCTGGGAGTCATTAATACCCAAAGTCTTAATCTTAAACTCTGCCTGTAATTTGCTGAATTACAATTGGTTTAAATCTTTCAATCTGTGCTTAACTTTGAGTCCCAACAAGCCCCGAGCAGCCTTTTGGAAGACACCAAGGCTGAAAGCAAGCCCTGGAGGAACAAACACAGATTTGCTACTGACCTGACTGGGTTCAGGGTTTCTCCTCACAGGACTGGCCTGGAGATGTGTAGTTTTGGAAAAAAGAAAGATGCTCCTGCAATGACCCCAGCAGCACTGAGGGACCCCAGGATGCTGAGCTTCTTCCTCCTGTCTCCAGAATGAACAGCCAGTCCCCTGCACTTTGTAAAGCCTCTGAATTTTTAAAACACCGGAGGAATTTTGTCGTTTTGTAAGATACAAAAAGTGCACAAACTGCTGATGTTTTCACTATTTTAATAAATAAAATTAATTAAGTCCAAAAAGCAGAAGATTTCACAGACTGACTGTCCTTTTGGTCCTCTTTAAATGATGTCCCTGCCATTTGGTCACACAGGGCACATCTTGACTCCTGTCCCTTTTAAAATTCTCACTAATCTCCTTGCCACTGCTGTTTCCTTTTTTTTGTTTTCATTTTCCCTGATTAAACTCCTGACAGCTGAAGGGCTGCTCCTGGGCTCAGACCTCATGAGGAAACATCAGCTCCAAGGAAGACTTTCAGACAGAGGAATTGCCTTCCTGTGTCCAAAGACAGATCTGTGAGGACACGTTCACCATCACAGGAGGCGCATCCTCGCTCTCCCGGCCCAAAGAACACAAACTTCTCAATCTCCCACCCTGAACTCTGGCTTAGGATTCATTCAGTGCCTCTGAGTAAGATGTCAGGGTTATTTTATCAACAAACCTCAAGCAAAGGTCCCCCACAGACCTGTGTGTTACAGAGGGATGTTGGAGACGGATTTTACATCAACACAGCGAAAACTCTGCAGCTTTGCCTCTTTCAGCTCTGTCTGAGGATGGGTGGCAAAGGAAATGCATTTAACAAGAAGAAGACATCATTAAACATCAAACATCCCTTTGCTTCTGACAATTAATTGAGAAGAAAACCTCATAATCAGTTGCAGACTCGTCTCTGCATCGTTAGCGTGACTCCGCTCAATTACCGCGCCCTGGTCCAGCGCGAGGGGTTTGGTTCTCATCTTTGTGTTACGTGAGGATGGGGAGGCAGCAGACAGGGCTGGGAGGTTAAAGGTGGCAGGAGGAGGTCACCAAGGGTGTCACTGTCTCTGAGTGAGCCATAAATAATAGGAACCAGTGTGGTCTTTGGTTCACAGGCTGGCTCTGAACCCTCGCTGTCAGGGAGGCGCCGGCAGCCCGGGCACAGAGAGCTGCCCCGCACCGAGGCTGGACCAGCGGCTGTCAGACACATCCCGAGGAACAGCTGCCCAGGGAACTCAGCTGTCCCATCCCTGCAAGTTTCCAGGGTCAGGTTGGACAGGGCTTTCAGCAACCTGGCCTAGTGAAGCTGTCCCTCAGTCTGTAGGTTATGTTTGCTTTCACCTGAAAGCAAAAAATGTCTTACAAGGAAGCACGCAATGCTCTAATCTCCTGGGACAGCACTTGTATAAAAGCAAGTGTTTACATAAATGATGCCACTCACTTCAGGCTGATTTTAATCATCAAAGGAGAAAAAGCACATTTTGTTTGGTCTTTTACTAGTCAAAAATGGCTGGTATTTAATAAGCCCTGGAGCCAGATCTCAGTAGGACAGGCTTTTTATGGGCCAGAGGCACCTACTATACCGTCCTTTCCACACACAGCCACTGACCTATGCCCAGCTGATTTAAATTTACTTCCTAAATCTGATGCTTCACCCAGTTAGATCAAAAAAACAAGAGAGAAACATGGCATTTCTAGACCACAGTTCTTGGTGTCACTACACATTACTGATAATTTAGGAATGCTACAGAACATCTCAAGTTTAAAGTACTTTCATGGTTCCAACGGAGAGCTAAAACAGATGGGGTTTCAGCATGACCTTTCAACCTAGCAGACACTGCTGACCCAGATCATAGTTCAACAAAGCTGCTCCTGGATTCATGTTACATTTTGGGAGAAACACCAGGGTTACAGTGAGAATGGATACGCTGCCCAGAGGCAGCTCGGATGGCAGCTCGGGAGCCACGGGATGGGAATGGTGTCAGTCCTACTCCCTGTGCAGACATCTTTATATCTCTAGTGGAGAGAGCCTCTGCTCTCTGCCACAAAATGCTGGGAAAATAATTCAGGGAGAAAGAAATCAGAGAGATTTCACTGGAAAGTCAAAGAAAGGATAAAAAATGAGTAAAATGGGAAAACATTCCAGCTGAAAACACTCTTTTTTCCAAGCTCGGGCTTCACACCAGAAAGCTGGACCTTTAGATCTGGTGGTGGTCAAAGAGACCAGGTTTTACCACAGAGGTGGCTGCATTCCAGCAGTGGGGAAGGATTGCTGGTCCTGCCCACCCAGGATGGACTCATCTTTCTGAGCTCAGCCAGCTGGGAACAGGAGTGGGACCATAACCAAGCACTGTGGCTTCCTATTGCAACTGATGGAGTTCCTGTCAATGTGCTGTTATTTTAGAAATTACAGCACTAAAAATAGTGCCCAGATTTTTTTTTTAGCAAGCTTGTTGTTTTCAGGAGCTCTGAAAATATAAAGGGTTCCATAAGTCTCAGAACAAGCTTGTGAAATAGTCTCTTGAAAATCCTGTTCATTACATTTCCCTAGGAGCTCAACAATAAGATGATGCAGACCATTTTGCTAAAACACTGGGCACTTTACTTAAAATTTCTTTTACTCTAAGAAAATCTGGGATATCTACCCAGCTTTTCTCTATTCCATATGGCAGCAAGAAATCTGGATTCTCACAAAATCTTTCCAAAATGCTATCACCATGCCAAAATCCTCTTCAATCTCCTTGCCGCCCTTGACAAAATGCTGATGATCCAGACCTTAATGATGTCTGCTTGTCACAACAAAGCCAGACAAACAAACCTTGTGTTCTTCAAGTGGAGATCAGCTGCACGAGCAGGACCAGGCCCACCTTAATCCTCAAACATCTGTCCTAATTGTGAAATCCAAACAGCGTTTTTAAAGCAGCTTTTGAAGGTGCTGCCCACGTGTGTTGGTGTTTGCTGGAGCCTTTGCCCTGACAGCAGCAGAGCCACTGTGGGGGCAGTGCCCCATCCCTCCTGTCCTCCCTTGGGATAAAACCTGAGGCAGCCAGTGGGGAATTTCCTAATGCATGGTCCCAGGAGAGCTTGGTGCTGAACAGGTAGGAGCTCATCACCAGGTCACTGCTCTGCAACTGGGATGGGATGATGATGATGATGATGATGATGATGATGATGATGATGATGATGATGTGCTGGTACCTTGCCAACGTTTGGTGTTGCTGCAGATTGTCCCCTAAGATAAAGGTGCTGCATTTAGTGGGTTTTTCCAGCTCAGTTATTGTTTGCACATTGTGCAAAGGGAGTTTTGGGCTGGACTTTGCAGCCCCTTTCATCCAAAAATTTCAAAGTGATTTGTCCATATTAGTGAGGTGTCCACATTAGTGAAATACCTGTTTGGGCTCCCTAGGAGCATCGGGATGGATGCAGAGATCCCAGCTGAGGGTCTGTGGAGCAGTCCCTGGCACTGGGCAGTGACGGCTGCCCTGCCTGGTGGGGAGCATGGGAATGCTGCAGGGTAATTCCAATTTGCTGAGTTTTGAAGCCACCTCAAGTTTCAGTGTTCAGTGTCCCCTACCTGTAGCTCTCTAGATTAAATACAGAACACATTAAGAAGAAGCTCACTCTCCTTACTCTGAATCCAGCACCTGCTCATTTAATTTTGATATCCTCTTGTTGCTTTCTTGGAAGAGACATTCAAGAACATAAAAAACTTTTTTAGGACTGACTCAAAAGTGTCTGACACCCAATACTCACCATGCATTTATGTATTTATGTAAGCTGTACCTTCCTGCTTTGACCAACACACATCTGCACAGAAATCAGATCTTATATGGCAAAGCAGTAATCTATTCAGGTTGTGTGACATGAATTAATAAGACTGACACTAATTGCAAGATTTGTTGCCTCTCCAGACCAGCACTGCCCTGTTGCCAGGGGACATGAGAGGATGGGGAAAGGCAGAGATCAGCATCCAAGAATAGAAGAGGTTTGAATTTAGATGACTGTGAATATACACAGATACTCCTTGCTCATCTTCTTTCACCACTTATTTTCTGGCTTTAACGACTTTAAAACCCCTCATTTTAAAAGACCATTATTTTTTAATCAACTTTTTTTCTTGCATTAAACGCAGGTTTAATGTTCCAAGTCCAAAGGAGACAGATTTTCTGTCCCCACCCAAGAAGAACAGTTGATTCACTGCAAGCCTTGCCAAGGCCATATGCAAATGGTGCTAACAGGAGCAGCTGCTGGCTGCACAGCCCAGGGGATAAACACAAGTCATGCTCATGCTGCTGCCCCAGCTCACATCCCCAGGATCACACTGGGCTGAAGGGAGAGCACCGTCCCTGTGAGCTCTCTGCAGGTAACTGCAGGAGCGATGTTGTGCTGTGCACACAGCTCAGGCAGCAGGAGGGGAGCCTGAGCAGGAAAATGTGTAGGAAAATGTGTCTGGGCTCTCCCACAGCAAACTGGCACTGTCCTCGGGGGGCTGTGCCAGTCTGCAGCACATTAAGGTTTGGCCCGTGCTTTCTGTGGACAAAAACCCATCTGGATCTCATCCTGCTAAGCCCCACGAGTGTGTGCTATTTGTGTATGTTCTGCAACTGACAGGGTGTCCTACAGACTTCCAGGGTAAGCACAAGGATGATACCTGGTGAAACTGTTCTGCATTCAACACAAATGACAGACTTTCTGCTTTGCTCTTTTAAAGCTCGTCTGGCACAAATATCTGGATGATGCTAAGGAAAAGAAAGACCAAGCCAAGGCTGATAAAAATGGGAGAGCCTGGATGAGCTGAAGGTTCACTTCCCATTTTTCCCCTTCCAAGAGCCCTCTGTCCCTGCTGCTGCCCCACAGAACTCCAGGGCATGAGCCCAGAGTGTCACTTTTAAACAGTGATCTGTTTTTAAGAAATCCTCCTAAAAATCCTGTATTAGGAAATTGTCTTAGCACTTCTGAATTTCTTTGGTGGAAATCACAAATGCATTGTGAGCAGGGTGTCAGGCAGCAAAGACTGATTCCATTTTGTCATTTTGAAAGTGTATTAATAAGTGTAATTAGAAAGTGTTAAGATGGCCTTTATCATCCAAGGAACATCACTGCACTGCCTTCTGCTCCTCTCCTGTTCTCAATCCTGAACCAGTTATTCATGCTTCTCATTACTTAAATAAGTCTGGATTTTTGTAACATGTTTTGCTGTGGTCACTTTATCCTTTGATTTATTTATTTACTTGAATCAGAAGCCAGAGCCAGATCAGCCTCCTGTGCCCTCCAATCTCCTTTGCTCACACAGCCCAAGAAGCAAGAACAGGTTTGAGAGCATCCCATGTACCTGGGGCACATTCCCAGAGCTTCTCCTGGGATCCCATCCTGGAGGGGCAGGAATGCCCATCACACCCTGTGCAGCTCAGGTAGGCATCCCTCATTGTCCCAGCCCACATGGATCCTGTGGAGCTTTGGAACAGTCTTCCCCAGTAGTGGTTTAAAAAAAACAAACAGATGAGAGAGAGAGAGATTTCCTGTGATTTCCAAGATTTCAGAGCTACTTCAAGGAACAGGACTTCAGTGATTGTTACTCCAGATGGAGTAAGGATGAGGTTGAATTTCTTGGAAAATAAATAAATAAACTCTTTTTAGCTCTGGAGATAACAAAATCAAAAAAAGAAGCACGTCCTCCCACTTTTCATTTCTCCCCGGATCACATAAATTTGGGGGAAGAATATTATCAGTGTGAGACACAGTGAGTAGTGAACACAAAAATGCTCAGAATGGAAAACTTATTTGGGGATCATCTCCCCTGCTCAAACCCCATCATTCTGCTGCCTGAGTAATGGTTTGCAACCATGTGTCCAGTAGGTCTCCACATCTGGGGCTGAATTTAACATTCCACTTCGGGTGCAATTTTTAATTCCTTTGAATGCTTGAGAGGAGAAGAAATATTCAGCATTTTTTAACCTCCTCAAAATTCCTGCCTTTGGCTCCTTTTAGGACTCTTCTGACCATCACTCTGGACTTCATCTGAATCTCAGGGCTCCAGAGTTTTGCCCCATTTCAGATTTTATAATAAAAGTTTTGCCAGATTTACGTTCAGCTTCAGAAGATGCAAACCATTTTTACTCCAAATTTAATGAACAATCATCAGACAAAGAAATCCTCTTCCCACCTCAAGAAATTACACTGTTGAAATGGGAAAAAACCTGGTTTTGATTAATAATGGAGCATGAAACACATATAATTTACAGCAAGGGCCCTGGAGAAAAACTCTACTGATGTCAAATTATTTCAGCAAGATGATCCATAGAATCAAAATTCCAGTCACAGCAATTTGAGCTATTCTAGACAGTAATCAGGAGAAATAAAATGGCTCCACCTACTCACCAGTGAAAACAATACATCCCCTGAAAGAAATCCTCCAACTTTCAGTCCTTCTGGGTCTTGTGCAATCTTTGTGGCTTTTCCTAGCACTGTTTTTACGATGTTGACAATCAGATCTTCAAGTGACATCAATACTGGTGGGACAAAACCAGAAACAAAATGAACTGGTTAGAGCATAGATGTTCTGGAAAGTTACAGCAAATAATAAATTTTAAAATGCACTGAAAAAACCCCATAGTGGATCTTAATTAAGAGCCTGGCTTTATTATGGCAAAGGCAAACCATCAACAGCTTGTGTTCAAACTTCTATCGATATTTCCTTTTTAAACAGTCCAGGAGTGTAGGTAACAAAATAAAGTGTGGCCACATACAGGATAAATGCCACCTTAACTGGACCAAAGTGCCTTAATGGCTTCTAGCTCAATACCAGCAAAAGTCCACCAAAAAATAGCCACATAATTCACCATTTAAACGTCAGCTCTTCCCTTAGCACGAATCAGAGAATCCTACAATTGCTCCCAAGTGGCAAAACCACAAGCATGGAAGTAAATGAACCATGATAAGAGTTCTCTCATATTAAAAGCATCATAAAAGCCTGAGCACAAAGCCGAGCAAGAAATGTCCCTCTCCACATGGCCCAGCTCTGTGCGGGCCGCGCTCGGCCCCCGGGTGCCGCCTGTGCTCTGGAATTCAGCCGCTCCGTGACAATATTCCAGACATGGAATTAACACTTCTGAAAGCTCTTAGGCATCAAAGGTTGCCCCCTTCACAAGGTTTCTCATACCGAGGACATGATGAAGTAGTCTGGCTCTAGCTGGAGAAATAGCTCAGATGACACCCGAGGGGCTGTGGTGAGAGGAGCTGGCTGGAGAGCTGGGGCCGAGGATGGCATCAGCCTCCTCTGCCCTCACAGCCATGCAGAGCATGCCTCTGCTTCCAGCCTCGGGGTCTGCTGCTAAAGCTGCCATGGGATTTTGTGGATGAAGCCCCAAACGTGACAAAACCTCCTGTTTGCCCTGGAGTTATCTCGGAGCGCAAAAATCGCGGGGAGCACGGAGGAGCTCGTCGGAGAACACGGAGCTGCAGCAGAAGAGGCCTTGTCTGGGTGAGGGGAGGGCAGCATCCTCCCTGGGACTGACACAAAGTCAGCCTGGAAGCTGTGCAGACAGACAATGATGTTTTTATAGGTGACACATCCAGAGCTAATGCAGTTTCTCGGTTCCCGCGACAAAATGTGCTTGTCACCGCTCGGTCTCTGCTGGCATGGTGAGGAGAGCTGCTCTGCCGCCGGCTCCAGCTGCTGGGACTGCTGCATTCCCATCCTCTGCCATGGGAATTAGGTACTCAGCACAAGACCCCAGATGACTCAGCCATCAAAGCCGTGTTTGCAGTGATTTTTCAGGAGTTTCAAAGACCCTTTTGACAAGATGTGCCTTATTCCTTTAGGCGCTATCAAAAATGCTGCCTCCCCTGGGGACGGCTGACTAAACAGAAGTCTGAGCATTCGTGTCATAAATATCTTGAGACAAGCCTGTTGATTCAGTGAAATGTGTGGTTGGCTCCTATTGTAAATGCATTCACAGAAAACCTCACAGTGCGCTGCCGCTTGGGATTACTTGTGAGCAAAATAAATGACAAACATTTTGGGGGGTTTTTTAAATAACATTTTGATACATTACAAAGTGGCTTTTCTTTTAATTTTACACCACATCGTTTAAGATGACATGAAGCAACATAATTTGCTGAGACAAGATACATACAAATAAATAAATAAAAAGGGATTAAAAGGAAAGCCAGCTCTGAAAGTCTGTGAGTTGGAAAAGGCTGTAATTTAAACCAGAAGGGTCTGGATTAGATTATCCTGACAAGCTAAAAGGAGGCAAAAATTCTGCTGTGCATTTATGAAGCAGAAATGAAATGGAGGGGAAGCAATGGCTTCAAAGTGAAAAGGTAACTTACAAAATCATCACATTCTGGGTTTGAACCCAGATCTGATAATGTTTGGTAGTTCCAAGCAAGCCATGGACCTTCAGAATTCAGAGTCAGTGATGGATCAGGCCACAGACCAGCAGGACAACCATATCCCTCCATGGGAGAGTCAAACCATTACCCAGAAGATCATATTTAAAATGATCTTCCCATGGAATAATACCTTGGACTCTGGGAAGCAAAACCAGCCATTGACCAGCTCTAGGAAATGCAAAGATCTGGAAATTCCACAAATGTCTTCACTGTAACTGCAAAGCCATGGCACTGATGGGAGAGATTTACTACAGCAAAAACACAAACCAGCATCTCTGACACCAACTGGTCAATCAGAAATCAAACTAACCCAGAAATCTGAATTCTAGCAGAGAACAAAGCCAAGCATTACCAACCAGAGCAGGGCAGATCCAGCTCATCTGATAGCTCAAGATACATCTGAATTTACAGAGTGCCAAATCCCAAAGCCTCAGCTGAAGGCTGTGGGCAAAGGTTGAACCAGAAACCTTCACCCTCCCCTCAATTGGACTGGCTGGGATGTGTATCCCAATTTCTTTTCCTGAAATTTTCCAAAATTTTACCATGATGAATAGAAGTGTCACTGGAACAAATAGTTTACAAGGAGAATCACACATTTCTCAGGGTCAGTATTTCCCACTGGAAACCTTTCTTTTAATAATAAAATTAATTATAATATGGATTTTGTGGAGTAATTTGAAGAAAAAGAGCATTATTAAAACAGTACTTATCCAATACAAATAATTACTATAATAAAACTTAAAGGAACAGATGATTATATTTGCATTATTCTATACTTTATGTTTGAAGGTATCCTAGACAAATTTGAAAAAGGAAGTAGTAGAGAAGTACAGTAACTTCTGGATCCTAGCAGCTCTGCTAACCTCTCTGGGCTCAGGGTCAGATTAAAAATAAATCTTTAACTTCCCAGAGGCCTAAAAGTGTAAATACCCAGTTTTTCACAATGACACCCTCCTTGCATGTGTATAATCTGGGTTTATGCATAAATGGCAGCAGAATCCTGGCACTTTAACCAGGAGGGTATAAATACAACCACGCCAAAAACGAGCCCTGTGCTGGGAACAGTCACAAATCCAAACTCCTGCAACACTTCAGCAAATTCAGCCCCAACTCTTCTCCCAGTCAGGGCAGAGAGTCCCTGCTTCTCCATCCTCAGGCAAATAGAAATGTAGCTCCTACTTGCTGAGGTTTTAATGTCATATTCTTGAGAATCTCGATACATTGAACATGAGATTCAGCCTCCTGCCCCATGCCCTTCAGCTCATGCAATGCCTCTCTTTACAGCTTGCTTACAGATATATTTCAATTGGCAATATTTGAAATTTCCAAATGGAAAATAGCTCCTGGTGTGTGAATACGGCCAAATCACAGGATAATTTTATTCCCACCAGTTGTTGCCACGCAGAATGAAAATTACAGCTCCTATTACTCCATACCATGGCTTGCAGAAATTTGGACCAAAACTTTAAAAATATTAATGTGTATGCAAATGGAGTGTTGCACATAAATCAAGCACACACACTTAATAATCTGGTGCTTTGGCTTTATGAAATGATAGATCAAAGCAGAACAAATGAGAAGATGGAACCCAAATTAACACATTAACTGAAACAGAGTCCTCTCAGATCCTGGAAACCACTCTCTGTCTGGGTGTCACATATCCAATTACATTCCTCGTAACTCAAATGACAGAACAGACTGAGAGAAGCGAGGATGCCGATTCCTACTCATCACCAGCTACTCATAGTAATTTTTTTCAGAGTACTAGCAATTATCCTTAAAGGAGAACAATTAAAATCCAGTGTAATTGGAAGTCTGGATATGATTACGGATGAGTCAAAGTGCTTTGGAAAAGGAACACAGAACTGTTTGGAGCTCCATCGGTATTTTATTAATCATGTCATTAAAATGGATACATAAAGTGGGTGTAGCTATACAGTGGGATTTTCAAAAGCTCTCAGCACTAGCCACACTCTGCTCCTAGTAAAGTTGGTAGGAATTTTATTCCTTGAGTTTAATGGGAGCAGAGTTACGCCAGAACAGGGCACTTTTATAGCATCCAAACCTTATTGTTCACAAGCAGCCAATTCTCTCAGCATTTCTTTAATACTTTCTGGTGATCCCATAATCCTGACATTATTTCCCTGTCCCAGTGGCAGCCCCAGGACTGGAGGTGCTGCAATACCTTGAGCCTGGGGAAATTTGGGGCAGAAGATCTCCCCCCTTTCCTCCCCACAAGGGTGAGAACCAGTGGGAGCTTTGAGGGGGGGATTTGGCCAGGGTTTGCTGCTGGGGGCAGAGTGCCCTAACTTGGCCTTACAGATCTCAAGAGTGACACAGCAATTGGGAGCAGATGGTTGGCATCAGAGAGCAGCTTAAAGAGACAGCACTGAGAGTGGAGAGCTGAAAAATAACATAACAGGAGATTTATTTGTGGTCTTTGGTCCGGGGCTGTCTAAGAAACATAACGAGTGGTTGGTACTTTCTGCTCGTCACAGCTAATGTGGGACCTTGAACCAAACAGATTTTGGCTTTCTGTTTTGCAAAACCAAAGCCTGATCTGGTAAGAATAAGTCTAAACAAAGCATGACCCTGTCACACTGCTCCTCTGATGTGGCTCCTTCAAGCACCAAAACTCCAAAGCAGGTCCCTAAGGAGGAGTGGGAACGTACCTCTAAACACAAAACTCCAGATTTGAACACTTCCCAGGATTTTGCTCATGAATCTGTCAGCTGACACAGGACTGAGCCATGCTGGAAAGGTGGGCAATCATTTGTGCAAGGCAAAGGTCAAGGATAAGCAGTGGGAATGCTCTGCCCACTGCTTTGGCCAGCTCTGGAGAAATCCCTCTGCTTGCATGGACAGCCTGGAAAGACACCTAACAGCACAGATAACTTGAAAACTATGGCTTTAAATTCTGCCATTTGTTTTGTGCAACCAAATCTTCATTCTAAGAACCTGCCTACTGAGATATGATTTATACCAGTCATAGAAATGGCATTTAGAAGGTATCAAAGGCTCTCAAACAAAAGCCAAAGAATACACTGAAATGCTGTTCTAAGAACTGAGAGGATTCCCTGCATAAGATGCTAAGATCTAAATTTTCATTTTGTAATTAAAAGGAAAAAAATCTGCTTGTAATCCTCTTGAAAAGTGATCCCCTTGGAATGAATTGTCTTAATGCTTTACATCTGAAGGAAGCAAGGTAAGGCAGCACTAGACTGCATTTTGTTCTATCGGAGGGAAGCTGGAAATAATCTGGAGGAAAGATTATTTCCAACTTTCCAGCTCTTTTTCTATAATTAACAGGATGTAAGACATAACAAACAGAGGCTGAAGAAAACCACAAACTCTCCATATGGGGTTCAGTTCCTGTTTACTAGTATCCTGTTTACAGCATAGTCTTTGATGGTCAGATAATCAGGCCTCTCATGTTCCCAGAATGACCACACTTATTCTGTACTTATTTAAGGCTGGGAAGACTTTTTAATAAAAAAATATGTCGAGGAAACAAAGCAGAGAGATTATAACAATATGCATCACTACGGAAATACCAGACTCATTGTTATAGAATACAAAATTACCAAATACCCTTTTGTGTGAAAACAGAAGGATGATGTGAGTTGCCAGTTCAAAGGGAGGCGAGGAACAAAGTCCTTTCCCTCTTGCTGCTGCCCTGGTCCATGTCTGGGTCATGTAACTCAGGTGGAGGAAGGAGAAATATCCATTTCCCCATGGCCCAGGGCTCCCTAGGGCACGAGGCAGGTGCTGCTTCCCAGCCAGCCCTGCTCTGCTCCAGGCACAAGGAGGACAAGGGGGTTCAGCTTTGGCTGATGCTTTTCTCCTCTTGAACACAGGAGCCAGATCTTGGCCCAGTCTCCAGGCTGGAAATAAACCTGGGTGGCACCAGAATAACAAAAACAATCCTTATACTCAGCAGAACCAATTCCCACCTTGTTGTGCCCAACTCTTTCAGCTGGAGAGTGAAGTGGGTACAGGACTTATCCCAAATAAGAAAAATTTTGCAATGTCACCTTCTCTTGCGATATCCCTGTGCCCCTGGGCATAGAGCTTGGCTTTGGAGACAGTTCTTTTCCACTTGTGACCTGAGCTGGACCACAGCTGTACAGACACTTGGGAACATCACAGGAACCTGGGGTGGCTGTAACTGTTTTGGTTCTTCTTGCTATGATGTCATCTTCCACTGCCTTCTCCACAAAAGAATATACCCTCTTCTCTACACAGCTTCTTCCCTTTCTTTGTAACACACAGCTTTTAGAAACTTCACTCCTCTTGGCACAGAACAGATTTCTGTCACGTTTTTGTCACAAATTCAGCACCACTAATTTAACTGCAAACTTTTTTTGACACTGCTGGTTGTGTACACAGTGTACAGAATGTACAAAAATGGGAATTTATTATTTTTTTTTAGTTGAAAGAGGGTTTAGGAGTGGAGAGGCCTGCTGTAGGAGAGCTTCCTATTTTCATTTCTTCTTTTGAACTTGTGTTATGAGAGCAATAATTTAGAGAAATTACACCTGGCAATCAAGATTTTCTCATCACTTTGCATGTGCTAAGAAAAGTTGCAAGTGTTTAAGTAAATAAAATTAAGAGTGATTACTAGATAGTCACTGAGAAAACATTGTATAACAGCTTTTATCTCTAAGAGAACTAAGGTTTGTTATAAATAAAACTGCTGAAATTATACATTGCAAATAAATAAGGTTTTGCTTATTTAGATTTTTCTTCTGATATTTGTTTTTCCATAAATACCTTTTCATTTTGCTTTTAAATCTGCTCAGTGTTTAAAATGGTTTACATCCTAAGCCACGTTGCTATACCAGATTTACTGATGTCATCTATTTGCTTTATGCATTGAATTCATAAAAGGACAGCTCATCAGAAAGCCAGGGGAATTAATCTATTGAGATCATCTGAAAGTCTAACCCTGACAGGGTTCTGCCTGTATCAGCTAAAACCAGGTGAATTTATAGGCTATCACTCTTCCAGCCCATTAGTAACACTCTTTGGATTCTTCATTTATTTATTCTCCCCAAAGAGCATCACTCATATCTTATGAAAGAAGAGGAAAGTCCCTGTGACTCATAGCAACACCTTAATTAGTGCAGTTGGAAAGGAGTGCCGGTCAGGACACGCTTCCTCGGGGACATGGTCCCCTGGGAAAATGGCCAGTGTTTAAAAATTTCTTGGAAAAAGATGGAAAACAGATGGAAACTTTTTCAACTGTTTTGGTATGTAAATTATTTCAGTGCTCCCAAAGAGGTTGAGATTAAAAGCTTCAGAACCTAGTTAATTAACGGTGATAATCTTAATATAGTTTGCACCATAAATATACCTGGCCTTTAACCCAGGAATAAAAGAGAAGTTTGGAGGGGTATCATGGGTGTGGGAGATTTCAATCTTGTTTAGCCTGAGGTTTATCTGAAGAACTGTCTTGGGCCAAGATCTCCTTTCACAGTCTCCTGGTTCATACCACTATAAACGAGGCAAGAATCTGGCCCAAAAATTTTATCAGGTTTAATATCATCATAATTACAAAGAGCCCATTACTCTCAGTAATTACACCTCAGAGATGGGAGTTTAACTCCATCCTTACTCAGAGATGTTACACTTCCAGGTGATGCCTGTGGCACATCCTTATGTTCATCCGTACATTCCACCCAGCTGGAATTTTAAGTCATGTTAAGGACATTCCTTTGGAGCAGAGCCCCTCCACACAATGACCTGGAAAAATAATTTTTGAGGAAGAGTTAATAAAGCTGGATTTGAACCCATACCTGAGAGCCAGGAAGCTCCATAATAAAATAACATTCCCAAGGGCTTTTCAGCCTGCAGGAAAATAATTTAATTTCACTCAATTCCTCCCTAACCATGAGAAAGTCTTAATGATGTGTTGGTCAGGCACTGTCACCTGCTCAGCACAAGGTTTCAAACACTGGCATAATTTCATAAGGCTGGCTCAGGGCTCAGGGAGCTCAGTGCCACGTTCATTACTCAGCTGCTGCTCACAGCACCTCAATATTGTTCATCAAGGTCAAATGAGTCACTTGACACCTCTGCAAGGCAGCGGGAGATGGAGCAATAGAGGCCAGTCCTGACTCCCTCGATGCAACCAGATAAAGGTACTTTCTGCACCACAAACACACCACAGCTGAGAAACCTCTTACCAGGAATTAGGACAAGGCTGTGAGTTGCTATGAAAATACAGGGTTTTTTGGGGTATTTTATTCTGGGGTGCAGGAATATCAAAGAACTCTCATTATTTTTAAGGGACCAAGAATTTGACTTTGCTGTTCTGAACTCTGTAGAATCCATCTTACAAGTTCAGCCATCTGCCTGCCATGGGCCATGAGCAGCTGCCTTTTAGCAGAAAGTGAAGATTGGTCATTGTTTTATTATTATTGAACACCCTTTATGTTGATAATAAATCACTTTAACAACTTTGTCACTGGAAGGCTCCGACAAAGCCGCTATTGCACAAGATGTTCCACCCTCTCAATCCAAGTGTTTTGGGGACACCTCTGCCCCAATTTCAGCTCACTGTGCTATCTACATCCTTTGACAGCACGATCCCCTGACCAGGAGCTTCTAGGAAGTGCAAAAACCTCCTCAATGCTCATTTTCTGAGGTGCCAAAAGGCCAGGTCTTCAGCTGAGATATTTATCACACAGCCATGATTTTCTCAGTAAAACTGCTCTCCAAGAAATCCTTCTCATGGTGCCTTGCTGAGAAGATTTTTCTATTCTCTTCAGTTATCAAAGAACAATAAATATTAAGTAGAATTGGTCAATACTTCTTAATGTGGTTTCTTTTTATTGCTGGAATATTTTGCTCAGCTCCAAACAGATATAGTTGGGAGGGGCAGGATGGCTTCAGTAGATTTTTTTTTGTTTCAATTATTCTTCTAAAAACAATGGCTTTGAAATGGTCAAAGAAGCTTTCTTTGACATTTTCAGAACTGAATAAAATCTTCTTTATTTGAAGCAGCTTTTCATTTTCAAATATAAGTTGACTTATCACCAAAAAAATCTAAAGACAGAGATGAGTGGTTTTCTGTTGTGGTATGGGAAAAATATCTGAAATCTTAAAAGATCTCAAGGTACATTGAACCCATTTTTTGCTGAATTCTAAGACTAGATAGAAACTGTATATACTTGTGGATTAACTGACAGAACTATGTTTTCTAGAGTATGCCAACAGACCAAAATCTAATTAACTATGAGACATATTGAAAATAACTGCATTAAAGTGAAATTTCCTTGATTGAAATTAGCGCCAAAACATTTACTGAGCTGAAAAGATCAGTTGGATGTATCACACACAGCTGCTTCTTTTTCTGTCAGAAAGAGCCACTGGGCTGAATCTGATTTGATTCTACTCTCACCATCAGTTATGGTTCCTCCACTCCAGATGAGAAAACTTTACCTCTAAAAAGCACAAAATCTTCAATTGTCCTAAGAAGATTTCAAGCCATTGGAGTTAAAATTGGAAAGTGGGCGCTTTTTGATTGAGAATGTGACCAAGAACAGAAATTAGGAGAAATAAAAAAAACCCCACATGTCTCTCCAAAGTGAGTGGTGTTTAAATATCAACCATCAGCCTCTTCTCATCAATGGCTCACTCAAGTAGTACAAATATGTCTTTTAGTAAAGTATTAACCCTACTAGAAAGGGGTTTACAACAGAGAAGTGGTGGATCAAACCCTGCTCTGATAACAGCTCTCCACCACGCGCTCCCTTGGGAGAAGCTCTTGAACAACACACCACATCTCCTAGGTAACTGCAGCGCTAGATGAGAGCTGTTTTATTAGTTTCCTAATTAAATTTCACAAACTTCATAGCAGTGACAGACTCTTGGTTATCTCTGCTGCAGAAATTCAGATGGGATGCCAGAGGGAAAGGATGGGGCCGCTCGTCTTATTGCCTGCCAAGATTTTGTGCTACCGGTTTCACTCGTCAATCTCTATCTGGAGCAGTTAAGAGCTATAAAGAATTCATTAAAAGGGCTGAGATTTATTAGAGGCTCCTCAAGCTCATTAAGGATGCTGATGAAATGTGAAGCCCTTGAATCCACACGCCATCTAAGAAACGCTCAAGTAGAGCCCATCAGGTTTTTGCAGAGAAGGGGAACAATTTATTTTCTTTTAGAACTTTTCCCCCAGAAAATAAAATCTACGCCATGTTTCTAATTTTCGTTATCCTTGCTAGAAATTCTACTTTTGAGCTATGTCTGCTTCCTCCACCCCCTTCATGAATACAAAATGACTGCGAGATTTGGGTGTTGCACAGCCGGAAAGACGGGAGGAAGATAACAAATATTAGAATTTGGTATAAAATGTGGGAAAAGCAATTAAAAGAGGGAATTAGAGGACTCAACCAGCAACTGCTGTGGAAAAAACAACTTTCCTCTCAAAATACTTCCAGGGAAATACTAGAATAACTAAAAATAGTGAAAACACGTTTGTTCTCCTCCATTCTCTGCAGGAATTTCAATCATTCAAACATTTCAGTTCCACTCAAAGCTCAGAGCTTTTTGGACTGAATAATGTTTCTTATTTATATAAACTAAACTGTTTCAGTTTTCACTTTTTCCAAGGAAAAAAAAAATGTTTTTGCAAAAAAACCCAAAAAACCAACAAAAAGGCAGGTAGTTTCTGCAGAATTCTTTTGTTGCTAAAAAAAAAATCCCCAAAACCATTTACCTCTGTAAATGCCAGATATAATTGAAAGAAAGGAGAGAAAGAGACAGAAGAAAGGAAGGAAATGGTAAAAAAAAAGAGAGGAAATGTGGAAAATTTTCACCCCATTTGAGGTGTAAAGAACGATGCAGAGGAGATGCCAGGTGTAGACTTGCCTTTAGTCCATCTCCAAAGCTGAGCACTCTCAGCTCATCCCTCCTGCACATTACTCAGTCAATAAGTGCAGACCAAGCCCCAAACAGGCTTCTGGAAGGAGGGGAAAAACCCCAAGCTGCTCTCTTTTAAAGCAAGCATTGGCAGAGTTCAGCTCAGCAATGACCTCCAGCCCAGCTTGGTGTGAGATATTTTCCACAGGGTCTTGTAAATGCAGCAGCTCTGCCTCAGAGCTTTTCCTCTGCGCATAAAGACTGAGATGCCAAAGGCACAGGGAGTTTCTGTAGCCAAATGAAATTAATTTTGTGCACAAGGCCTCCCCCCCAGGGAGGGATTATAGCCCAGGTAATAGGAGAAATTCTCTAACGAGTATGCATGTGAGAAAAAGCAGAGTCTGTGTGCAGGGTGTTGGATTTGGGAGTGCTGTCACCCCATGCAGGGGCAGCCCAGCCCATGGTGGCACGTGCAGGGCTGGAGATGAGAATGCAAAAGACAGAGAGTTCCCTGAGTGCCAAACGTTTGTGTTTTCTGTATTTTGTATATCTTGGAATGCAAATATGGTTGAGAAAATTATGCTTTGCATCTAGATGGAGATTGAAATCTGAGGTTCCCACAGATTTAGAGGTGTTCTCATTCAGGCCATTCTGGAAATATATGGAAATACCCCATAAAGTAATGCTGTAACAGGAGAAATGTCAACAGAAACCTTACCAAACACACCAGGAGAACATGAGTCTACAATGCCTTCTTTTCTTTGTCCTCCCCCACCTTTTATGTTGAAATAAATGCCAATTCCTGTAGGTTTATGTAAATTCTGATTTATTTTTTTTCTTAAATCACTGTCAACAGAACAAATTACCTCCCTGACCAGCACCTATTTCAGGAGGATTTCTTCTGACCACCAGCAACAACCACAGAGGAATTCTTGGCGTGTTGAGAGAAGGAGCCTTGGAACTTATGGAGCAAATTCAGGGCTGGCCCAAGCAGATCAGCACCCAAACAAACCCAGAAAACATCTGTAGAGAATCATGAATCCACAGTGTAATCAGTGTTCACATGTCAGATCTCCTTTGGCCAGGCAAACACGTGTTCCTGCAATCCACACACAGGAACATGTGAAGAGTCAGTGCCAAACAAAACCGTAACAAGTTTTTGCAATGCCAGTGACTAAGAGTTACCTGAGTTAGATAAGGCAGGGAAGCTGAATTTCAGCTTAAAACCCATCTAAGGAAAGGAAGGGTTTGTACTGTTGTGACTGCTGTTTCCAGGTGCAGAGATTCACGTCCTGTCCCTCTCCCTGCTCTCAGGAGGACTCAGGGACTGAGTTTCCCAGCAGCACAGAGGCTCCTCGGTGCCCATCAGTGATGCTGCTCAAAGGAGAGATTGAGCAGGAGCCAGGCAGCACCTGGTAAATGATGGGAATCACTCCAGAGCTGGCACACACATCCTGCTGTCCCACCAGGAACAGCCCCTGGCCCTACAGCCACACAACACTCGGGTGCAGACGCAGACACGAGCCTGGATCTGTGGTACTGCCCCTCTTTGGCCTGGATCACAGAGCCCAGCAGCCTGTGAAGTGCAGATGTCAATGAATTCTAAACTCAGAAGGGGGTTTATGTAACAAGGCACTGCAGAGATACGGCACTTTCCAACCATCACACAGAGTCAGTGACAAAGTCAGCCCAAAGAGCTCTCATTTTCTAATTCTGTCTTTAAACTGCAGGAGAACCTTAAGTCCTCGTGCAGCAGGGTGGGTGGCTCAGGCTCACAGATATTTATGTATTTCCTTGTGTTTTTTTAAGTGTGTGTGCCTTTCTTAGAAAGAGAGCGATGGAAAAGCCACTGGTTCATCTCCCCATGTCTCAGTGCTGAAGAAAAACAGTGGCAGTACATTAAAGACCAAGTTGAGTTGCACTGGGGACCCAGAAACCCTTAAGCAATCAGGAAAACTGTTTGTGGTTTTTGTGCCTTCCAGTAACACAAGCACCAAAACTTTTATGCTCTTCTCTAAATAGGAGTGGAACTCCAAACTTCTGGGCTCACTTCTGTACAAGGACCAGGACATTTATGCTCTGGGACCACCTGGAAAAAATTGCTGATGAGTTACAGCAGTGCTTTCCTCAGGAAAACAGACACCAGCCTTGATCCTGCATTTCTCTTTAGCAATATCAGCGATCTAGGTGAAGACATTGTTATGCCAGCATGGATTAGTTACACAATCACTGCTTGTGCAGGGTGTGGGAAGCTCATTACATCCCTACAACAGACAGCAAAAAGATAGAGAGGAGGATTTTTAATCCACAAGACTCTAAACAGAAATAAATACAGCCAGCTCTGGAGCCCACCAAGCAAGCAGGTGAAAATACATTAACACGAGCGTTTACTGTAACAAGTCTCTTTTTTCCCCTCCGGACATTTCTGCTCATTCAAAATGTGCAGCGATAAATCAAATTAGATCAAATACAACTGTCTGAAAGGAAGCCACACAATAATCAGTTTTGAATTTTCCCACCCTTCTCCCATAAAAAGCCAGTGCAGTATTACAGAAAGTTAATATGTGCATCTTGCCCATTATATCTGGCTTGAAACTGTATAAAATGACATCTGATAGCAGCTTGTATGGACAAGCTCTTATTAAACATAATTACTCAACGAGGTCTATCCTAAATCAGTTAATGATCGGCAACAGACAGAAATTTACTGGTATTCCCTGACTTTGCATATTAGGGGAGTAGTTTTTAATATTAAAAAGTTCATATCATCCCTACTACGCTTTGATTTACTACTGATGAAGTGAAGGCAAAATCTGATTACATTAATTGAGCGTGTTGTCAGATTGTCACTTTTCTCCTTTTTAATTGCCTCCCGTCTCCTTCATTATCCCTGACAAGCCACATTTTCAGCCCAGCATCCCGCTTTGCATGCCTGCTTTTCCCACATGCATTCCCACATCCCCGCTCCCCCAGTTTCCCGTTGGGGTAGCAGGGATGCCAGGTGAGCCCTGTGCTCGCTGCCAACACCCAACAACGCTGTGTGCTTCCTGCTGCACGGACACAGAAATGCAAAAGTAGGAAATTGTTAGGAAACACGAAGGGCAGCGTTTCTGAGCCTGTGTGAGATGGTTTGTTCTATCACAGGGATTTACAGACTCCTCCTGGAACCTAATGGGGGAATTAATAATTCCTCACGTGTGTGTGCGCACTTCAGCCGCTCTAACATGAAACGGTATAAAAACTGTCTCAAAGCCCTGTGTGGAAATTCAAGGGGTGGTTTTACATTCTCAGGGGTTATTTAGAACTCCTCTTTCCAAGCTGCTCAGCAGCTCTTCCCTCCTCTGAGGAGCACCGTGTGTGTTTTACTGGCAGCTTGCTCCTGCAACGTGGGAATCTGTGCAGGGCTGAGCAGCAAGAGGCAGAAGAAGACCCAGTAAAACATTTCACCTCCCTTCCTCTCTGAATCCCCAAACCACACAGAAAGAATTCTCCCAGTAATTGAATTTTACTCTAAACTTACCCAACACAGTTTTAAGTTTTTTGAGACCTTGATTTCCACAGAACTCTGTAATCTGCCTGGGAGTTAATCAAGGGGTTAATTAGCTAGGTAGTCCCCTTACACCCCCGCTCTATTCATTTGTTTTAGGTGAAGTTACACCTAGTTTTAAACTGCCACTGTAGGAGAGTCCCAACTTGTTTTGCTATCAGTTGGCTTTGATAATTTGCCAGGGAGTTAATCCTGCCTGACACGCAGCTCACAAGATCCACCTCACCTGTACTTTATCAAAGCAGCTCTCCCCTGCCTCAAGAGCGCTCAGCCTAACCCTGGGTTGTTGCACCCCTAGAAAACGCATTTTGTAAATGATTCTGCATGTGCTTTTAAATTTTTTATCCCCTTCAGGAGTTCTGTCTCTCACATTACAGCTCTTGCTGTGTTTACAGAGTCACCTTCTGTCCTAGAAATTTGCCCTGTTGGGATGCAGGCCCCTGGCAGCTGTGGGGCTTTGGAAGGGTGACTTCACTGCGAACACAAACACATTTGCTGACAGTGTAATTACTCCCTTGCCCAGAATTTTTCCTTGCTTTCTTAAATGCAGGACACCTACAGTCACAATAGCAATATATCACTTGCCTGTAGCACAGCTTTCTTTCCCCTGTAAAGCGTTAATGAAGTTCCTGTCCTTGTTCCCCAGTAATTGTAAAAGCATGTTGGGTAATGTACTCGCCACACTTTATTAAAGCACTGGCCACACTTTATTAAAACCTAACACTCCTATCCCGTGCTCCCTGCTAAGGAGACCCAACTCCAGCTTCATTTGGAGTTCATTTCAGCCTGCTCAGATCACACACTTGGTTTTAATTCTTCCAGGGCCTGATCTGAAGACAATGTGCCCGGCTGCAGCATTTTCAGCTGGTTCACATTTGGCTGTGGCTGTGTCTGCATGACTTTCTAACACAGGGCCTGATCCTGGAAGGTGCTGAGGGCACGGGGGGCTCCTGCAGATGTCCAAGGGGACACCAAGGCAGTTCTGGGCCCCTCAGGATGGGTGGCTCCAGGCTGGGGCAGGGAGGTCCATGCAGACCTCCAGGATGCTTTGGGGACAGCGTGACTCAGCAAGGCAGTGATTTGAAGGGGACAATGGAGGGGGTGGTAGCAGCTAATTATCTAACAATTATTTCTGTTGAATAATTCCTCCAAGAGGCATGGAGGGGGATGAGTCTCAAGTGCTTGCTTTTTTTTATTTATTTTTTCTTTCTCTTTTATTCTTTTCTCATGATCCTAACATGTGAGTCTTGCACAGGCAGAGGTGGGGCGAGGTGGTGAAATCCAAGGGTCCATTGGGGTTGTTTTTCTCCCATTGGCACTGCCATGGCAGGAGAGCACACAGATATTAGGAGCAGATGTCCATAGCACTGGTCATCCAGAGGCCTCAATCACCACCATTTTTCCTGTGGGGAAACTGAGGCACGTGATGCCTTCTTTGGTGTTACAGACCTGGAGGTGAAACTTCCCTAATTAACTGTCCTCGAGACTTAGTGTGCAAGCCTCTGCACAGGATAACAACAAATCTGGTGCTGCTGTTAACCACATAATTTCATCTCTGTGAAAAGTATAACTTCTTCATTCTCTTTTGTGTCTTTCTACCTGCAGAATCATCACAAACTGAGTGTGGAAGCACATATGTGTCTGTGTACAGAGAATATCTCATTATTCACGAGATGCAAAGTACATTGTTGTATTATTTATGAGGTAGAGGTAACCAAGCCATCAAACTCTTGGGTGTTACGGCACAAGAAAAGGAGCCTCTTGTTTGAAATCTCAGAAGAAGAAAGCATCAGTGCATGTTAGAGATGTGAAGTGCAGACTGAGGTGGTGTGAACTTGGACAGTCCAAGCATCACCTCTACAAATAATCCACAACATTATCTTATGTCTTCCCTGATGACAAGGCTCTTTGATTTTCTGAAGGAAACATCATTGAAAAATGTGTGGTTCCTCCTGCGTGTGATGAAACCATTAAAAGAATGGCCACAGTGTACAGAACCACTCAGAAATGTCATGGCAGACGAGCACCCAAATACTTCTTTGGCAGAAAATGATTAGCTCAGCTGGATTTCCTGGTTAAATACAAGGTTAGATAAATACTTGAATAAACTTCTTTCAGCACGGACAGGATTAAGGAGAATGTCTTATTCTTGTGCTGACAAAGTTATGGTGTTTGCAGACTGATTGTATCTTTAATTTAAGATGATTATTTTCCATTTTTGGTGATTCACAAGGGGAGAGATTCCCTCACTGCTTGTCCTGCTCGAGTCATCAGGAAGAGCAATTCCAGCTGTCCCTGGAGACCATGGGGAGATGGTGGGTCAGGAGTGGAAGGGTTCAGGTGGCCTCTGGTGCTGTTTTGGGGGGATACCCAACGGGAGAAGTGTAAGGATTGCTGGCAGCTCTCTGACTGGGCAGCCCTGGGCACTGCCAGACCTCTCCTGGCATTACACTGCCTCTTCCTTTGGCCCATCCCTGCTGTAGGGATGACCTGCTGTGGAGCAGGGAGCCAAACCTCCCACCAGTGGTGCTCCAGATTGCCCAGGCCATGAGCAAACTCACTCTTAATGCAACTTTCTTATTTCAGCTTCTCCTGAGCTTGTGGTCCACAGGCAATGCAGCAGCTGACAGTGGACTTGAGCTGCACTATGTGTTACTTACAAAATATTGTTAGCATCTAATTTTAAATTAGGAGCCCTGCCATGGCAAAAAAAGAAAAGGGAAAGTTTTTTTGTTCTCACTTACTGGAATGAGAAACATTCATGCAACTTTTTTATTTTCCTGCATACTGCAAATACAAATGGAAGCATTTGTGTAAATACTTGTGCAGTGAGTGTGTGTGGTTAATGAGTGTTGGCAAATGGGCACCACCATAAAAGAATCACAGAAACACAGAATCTCTGAGGTTGGAAAAGACCACCCAGACCATCGAGTCCAACCTATGCTTGGTCCCCACTTTGTCACCAGCCCAGAGCATGGAGTGCCACATCCAGTTTTTCCTTGGACACCTCCCCTGACAGCCCCTTGTAATGCCTGGCACCCTTTCAGTGAACAAATTCCTCCTGATGTCCAACATGAAGCCCCCAAGAGCTCAATTCCATTTACTGCCTCTCTCTAATCCCAATGGTCCAACCCAAAGCAGCTGACACGGACAGTCCAGGACATGAGACAGATCCCTGGTTCTGTCCCTCATCTTTTAATTTAAAGGTCAGGATTCCACAGTCTGCCCATCAAATGAAAGGTGTTGTGCAGGAGAATGCTGGGAAGGCTGCAGGGCAGTTCAGATTTGCTCACAGACAATCCTAGACTGGCATATTTCCCTGGTTTATAAGACCTGCAGTTAGAAAATGTTATATCTTCAGCATGTAAGGAGTTATTCAGCATCCAAGGCAAGGAAATGGCACAGAATGAAGCCTAGGGTCTGAGTGAGAAATAAAGCAAAAACACTGCCATAAAAATAGAAGGCGCAATAGTCTTCCACATTGCATCCTTGGAAAAGATTAATTGGTTTGGCTGCAGTTGTGAAAGCCCCGATACAGCACAAGGCTCCAGCCAACTTCTGAACTCAACAGAGCCACAAAAGGGCTGGGTGCTGAATAACTTTGAAGAGCGCAACATCAAACCAGCCTCAACTTGAATTTGAGAAGCATCCCAAACCAAACGCAAACAATGCTGCTGAGTGAATGATTCAGGGCATTGGTACGACCCTCCACATTTCATGGGGAGCAGCAGGAAGGCTGATGATAAAGTGCAGTGGAATACCTCTTCCCAGGCCACAGCAGAATCACAGAAAATAAACATATTTGTCCCTGGTCAGGCAGATTTAAAACCACCCTATCTGAGGCAGGAATGTTTTGCTGTCCCTGTTTCCTGAATGAAAATCTTCACCAGGGTATTTAAGTTTCTGGCACGCACAGATTCTGAATCATCCACAGCCTGACACTGGGAGGGACCTCATGGAAGGCACAAAGCCTCTTCCTGACAGGAAAAAATTCAGAGAAGAAAAGAACCTGGCAGTTTGCTCCTTTGCTTCACCATCTCTCTGTCCTCCCAAAGGTTTTAGTCTTTGGACAACCTTTCTTCCAACAAAAAAAAGCCTTTACAACAGCTGAAAATGGGATCCAGGCCTGCTGGATTCTGGGCCCTTGCAGCAGCCAGCAGTTCCCAGGTAAAGTAAATGTTTGGCTGGGAGTATATTTACTTAAAATTGGCACTACTGATACAGGACAACTTTTTCTCCAAGTGCCTTGGGATGTTTGATTAAATGAGAAGTGTTGCAACAAAGCAAACAGTGTTCATAAGAGTGCTAATAATAGCAGTACCTGGAGTCACTGCTCCCATAAATAGAGACCAGCAGGAGATAACTCCATGCATTTACATCAGATCACCAGAATGTATATTTGCCTTAAGCAGAAATGATATAATGAATATTTTATCGTTATCAATGCTTGCAAGCATAGGCCATGTGCAGGGAGTTTAGGAAGATGTGCAGCTTTTCCAGCTGTCTGGAATGACACAGTGGATTACTGTGTCACGTGGAGGAAGGCAGAGATAACACTCACCTCCTCCCTATTGTCTCAACTGGAAAAGATCAGATCCAGTCCTATGATTATTATCATACTGTGAAGCTACCAAAGATAATGAAACAGCTCACTCAGGAAGTAACATTGTACATTAATCTTTTCTTTCTATATTAATCCTACATCAAAGAGAAGTCTGCCCTGGCTAATTATGAGATTCAGTCCCAGAAGATCACTATTACACCCAGGCTATTCTGGCTTTTCCCTCTGAGCCCTTTTCCTTCTCTCAGCATCTCTGGTCTGGGAGCTCTTTACTGAAGGGAGGTGATGATGCTGAGCACCTTTACTGCTGTCACTTGCAATGATGTGGCACACAGTGTGGGAACACTGTATTTATTGTGCTCTGTGCCTCACTCAGGAATTAAAATTACAAGCTACTGAATGAGGATGGAACAGCAAACAGGATTTGATCTAAAGGATGGAGTTGGAAAGAGTGAGGATGAGTGAGATGCAGGTGGGTTTGGATGCACCTTTACATCCTAAACTTTACTAACCACAGAAAAGAGAACAGAGAATTGAACAGATAGGGTGAAAGACACTCAAATGCTATTGGGAACTGATAGACCAGTTTGCTCTCCCAGAGTCCCTAATTCCCAGGTAAGCCATCCTGCCAGCACACCACAGGGTTTCCTTGTGCCTACCCACACGCCAGCTGGGGAAACTTTCTCCTTGTGGAAAATTCTGTCTGGGTTTTCCCAGATGCAGTGATGGTGCACTTGGAAGCCAAGTGATGGAAAAGGCTGTTTTGGTATTAGAAACTTCCCTTAGTTCTGCACTCGTTGACAGTAGTGATATGACCAGGCCCTAAACTCCTCTTTCTTTAAGAGTCACTGCAGTAGTGCAGTGGAGGAAGAAAGAAAGAAGATTTATTTGACCTGAGGCTCAAGCTCTTTTGTTTTAGATCCCAATCAATGTAAAATACCAAAGGACTTTCTGATTTTTCCACTACTTTACCTTCCTCCTCACCTGCAGTTTTTTCTTTCCTCCCTCCCTTCCCATCCCTCTTGCCTCCTTTCTTCTTCCTTTTCATATTTCTCCTCAGGCTTTTCTTTCCTTTGCCTATTTCTCCCCAATGCACTTCTTCTCTCCAACCTCACAGCAACCCAAACTCTCAAAGGAGTCCTTAATCCTCTCCTAATCTAGGCATACAACCATTAGCTGAAAATTCATATTTTTCTGCCCTGTGCTGGCACAGTAACAGGAGCAGCTCCATCCCTGCCTTGCTTGGAGAAGTGCTGGATTCATGGATTAGCTGCTGCAGAACACAGGCTGGATGACAGCTCTGCTGGGAAGTGGGGAAACAAGAAGTAATCTGCCTTCTCAGCTGGGTTTAAAGCTCCTCTTACTCTTTGAGATCTGCCACAATGTCAGGACAGAAGGGCTCAATCTTCAGCTGTTGCCTCCCAGCCCGAGGTAGACAAAGATGAGCGAGGCCCTTACTCACAGCCAAAAGGGTTTTTGTGCTTATTTTGCCTCCTTTATCAGCTGGGAGCTGTGTGTGGTGGCACTGAGAGATGGCCCAAGGGGTGTCAGCTGGGAGAGGGGATGTGTGGGGTGCTCAGTGCTCCCAGCCAGGCACAGGCACTGCACAATCCCAATTTTCCTGCACAGAAGGATTGAGAGGAAACCACTCCATGCAAAAGGCTCAGTGACCACCTGGACTTTCAGCTAGGGCTGAGGGGGAATAGATCCATTCACACAGTGCAAAACCACTTTTTTCAGGAAGAGATGGGGAGCTTGCACAGCAACCAAAGCATTGACTTAAACAGTGCCTTCACTTAAAAACAAAAATGCAGTCTTCATGTTTGTTTTCCCTCATTAGAGATTTTCCTTACTGCTACGTACTGACTCATTAACAAATTAACATGTTTTGATTCCACTGTGAAAGTCTTGAGATAATTGTTACAGCTATGGTCCTGGGGCTGAAGAACTGTGCTTCTAAAATGCTTTTATAGACTACAAATTGGATGCTTTTCATACAGGTTATCTAATTTCAATTACAATTTCCCCTCGGGCAAGTCTTTCTTCGCTTTGAAGTTGTTAGAGTTTTGTCATCCTTGGGGAGTGAGCAGTTTCAGATTATCATCATGTCAGATTTTATGTCCATAGAAACACTTTTTCAACAGCTCTTTTACGTGAGGCAAGCTTTCATCTGTGGGAGTTTTATTGGTCTGAAAGTTATGACAAGCAACTTAAGTGTAAGTGATGTCCTATTTGTAAGGTGAAAAAAAATCACTCTAAGCATATACATCAGCCACTAAAATAAACAGCAATTACTGTCCCTACAGATATAATTGTGGAATGTAAAAATAAGACATTATTTTCAATTAACTATTTTTTTTCCCTCGAGTTTTTGACATTTTCAAGCAATATTTTGTCTGCCTGAGTCATGAACAGCTTGGCAGAAGGGAAGGGGAAGCAAAGGAATACTGAAATGAGAAAATCTCTCAGAAAATGACCCAGTCAAGGCACAACATCTGTCCACCAAGCCCTGACAAGACACCCCTGATCTCCAATATGAGTTTTGACCAGCAGGCTGCTGCTGGGTGCATTTCACATGACTAATTGCATAACACTCAGCATTCTGCTTTCATCAGGAGCAGATATGGTCCCTCCCTCAGCTGCATTAGAGGCCTGCCACCCATATATAACATGTAATCTCTTGCTCTTTATTGCCAAGATGTTTATTGGTGTTTGCCAAAGCCAAGGAAAAGAAGGATTTAGCTCATAAGCATCTCCTTATGAAGGGCTGACTTGTTTGTGTTTGGAGCCTGGGGCACTACGTCCAAGGGACAAGATGTTGAATTCTAAGTGAATCAGCCAGGTCTGTGTCAGTGATTTTTTTTCTATTTTTGACAGAATTCTCTTGATGAAGCTGTCTGGATTTTCAGGGCCTATAGCAGTGCTGGCATTACAAGGTTCTGCATCCCAAGTTTGATGGGCTGCCAGCATGTTTACTGCTGTAATGCTCTCACAACTGCAATAAAACAACCAGCAAATCAAGGATGCTTAAACCAAGCTGAGCATTCAGACCTTTAGCCTGCATAGTTTTAAGGCAGTAAGAGATACAAGAGCAAATAGTTAATAAAAATAAACAAGCCAACACAAAGCTTGAGGAGCTCATGAAAACAAGGTGTATGGGGGAGTGGAAGATGTGTGCAGGTTCTTCTCTCATCTCTGACATTCCTCAGCTAACAAACAACAGTCAGCCCAAGCAGAATCCAAAAGTGGCTGGGAAAAAGAGTTCTGTAGGATCATTGCCCAAATATAAAATTAACATTGTCTTCATGGGGATTTCTAATGGTGTACGAAAATTTCAGGTTTAGCTTCCCTTTCTTCACCCCCAAAGACCCTTTCTTCATACAAGAGATCTTGGATCCCGTTCATTGGAATTAAGTCAGGCATTTTCAGTCAAAGAAGATCAGAGGAATTAGCCTGAGTTGATTGAAATTCCCCTTAAATTTATGTAGTCCTTTAAAATCACTTGAATTCAGGTTGCAGCTTCAGCCCAAGTTTTGCAGGTAGAAAAATTATGGGTTTTGCTGTCTTAAACAGGACCTACTTTCCTGCAATGCTGGATATTGGCTGGAGGATTGCAAATTAACAAGATCTCCTAGGAACAACAACAACTGTTTAAATAAAATTAATAAGTGGAGTTGGTGTTTTCTGGTCTTTCTCATCTGATACTATTTTAGGTAACTGCTGACATTAAAAAAACTATTCTAGATTTATTCCTGGAGCTCAATTTGTAATTGGTTTCTGATTTTTAATAGTAAAGGAAGTCATAAAGAACATATAGTTCTTCATGACCACCAATGATTCAAGGGATTCCCCAGTTTTCAGGAAGGCAAATTGGAAGAATGGGTCTTGGAGCTGCAAGTGGAGTCACTAGACAAACAGGTTCAGTTACTCTGGGCTGTCAGTGTAGCAGAGTGTTAGATCTGTGAGAATGTCAGGTGGCCAAAGTGCCCCAGTTCTTCCAGATGAGTGTTACCTGCCTTTCACCTGCTGCTTTGAGTGTCACAAGTTTCCCTCTCAGGAGAAGCTCTGGCAGAGCCTGGTGAGCACTTCCAAAGGGAGATTAAGGCTTTCAAACATCACAGCAGAGCTCACCCTTAAACCATGTGAGGATATCAGACTTTTCTTGAAGAGGATTTTAATGACACGGGTTCTTTGCAGGTTTGACCACAGGGTCCTCCTTTTAACCCTTTCCTCTGAGTGGGCAATTCCAGCCAAGGAGAAATACACCTGATTTTGATCTGCAGGAAGCTCAAAATCCTGGTTATTTTCCTGTGCCTTTGCCAGGGCAGACCTGCAGCCCTCTGGGGACACTCCTGGTCCTGTGGCCTCTGCAGGGAGGAGTGTGGCAGACCCTCCATTTACAGCCTTCTGGAGCCAGTGCCATCATCCTGCTTCTCCCCAAAGCAGCGACATTACAGCTTTCCAGGGAATCTCAGCATCCTCACAGAGATCCCTGACAGATCAGTACTAAACACTCATTATAAATCAAATTAATCATCCATCCATCAAACCAATTTATCATCCATACCATGACCCACATCTGTGCCAAAAGCACAACAGCAAAAAAAAAATCCTCTGACCATCCTTCATCATCTACACTGAGATTTGTGTCCTGCACTCCTGTCCCCTCCACTCACTGCCACTGAAGTAAAGAGGACAAAAAAAAATCCTGTAAAGTCAATATTCCCTGCATTTGTTCATTAAAATATGGTCAGCCTCCATGAGAGTTTTATTTGGAACAAAAGGACTGTTAGAGAATTAGTCACAGCCTGGGAGGCAGGAGAGGGCATTGTTTTATGGAGACAAGAAAGGCTTTGGGAAGCAGATGATTCTAATTTACCTTCTTGACTTTATTCAGCCACTTTTAAATAGATTTCTCTTCATGTGGACTGCAGTGTTTATAGCTGTAAAGAGGAAGAAGGCTCACTTTTAACCCCTGCAAAAGAAAAAGGCTGAGAAATAAGTCCTGAATTCTGCTTCTTGCTCGATCAGCAAAGATTTCAGCTCAGGTGACCTTCTCCAGGGAACAGCAGCTAACATCAAAAATTCCCTGTGAAACCTAAGTGGGGTGTTCTTGTGCTTAAAATCAAAAGATCTCTCTTTCAAAATTAAGTTCTTCTAATTTAGGTTTTTAATTAAACTATACTATTAAAATGACTCAATTTAAAACTTCAATGTATGAAAATATTTTAATTTACTTCTATTTATAGGTTTATGTTCTAAGATGCAAAATTTTGGGGGGGTAGAGTTTGAACTTTTCAGGCTGTTTGGAGTGGGACTTTGCTTAATATATCTCAGAAAGGTTTCAGGGTAGGGAAATCAGTTTTTGACAAATTGTAGGTGAAAAAGACCTTTTGAGAAACCTTATGGTTTGAATTTGTAACTTAAAATTCAAGTCTGAAAGGGGGGGTGGAAAAGAAATAAATCAACTTTTATTCTTTCATTTATTAAAATTATGATATAAAACCTTTCTGTATTTACATGTCTATATATTTATTTAATATACATTTTCCTTAGCTTCTGTCTTAATTTCCTTAACTTCTTTTTGTTTCCTTAGATCCTAACTTGAAAGAAAATGGTAAAAGAGAAACTCACTGAATGGTGACCTCTCATAGTCTCACTTTTTAAAAGAGGAAAGCTGAACAAGCAGAAGAAAAGATGTTTTACTCTGCTTTCAAAGCTTTGTTTTGGCAACCTCCTGTAAAACTCAGATGCCTGAAGAAATGTTTGAATAAGAGAAAGCTTTGCTGAAATGCAGCAGTTACATTTAAGTTGTTCTTTGCCTATCAGAACATTTTATGCAGACATGTAAGACCTTCCCAGAGATAAATCCCACACCTTTCATTACCATACATTTAAAAAAAAAAAAATTACTTAAGTAAATCTTCCTACTTTAGAAGTTCATAGAAGGATGAAAAGGCAAAAATCCACTTCTGCTTGGTACACATGTAAATAGATTTCTCTCTCCCTCACAAAAACACATCCCTCATGCAAACACATATTTGGATTGGCTCCGTCCTCCATCCATTTCCAATCACAAAAGCCACCACTCCTCCCAATAGCGATCAAAGGCATGAACACAGCAGCTCTAACAATTGCTGCCATGGAGAAACAATTTAATGAAAACATGAGAATGTATTTTTAGAGCCTCATAATACAACTTCTCAACTGGAAATGAGGGGGGGAAAAAAAAGGCATCTCATGACCATGGGTTTGATCAATCCCACCAAAAAAATGCTCAACAGAGCATAATTTGAGAACCATTGTATCATACTTGAATCCACTAGAAACCAGCTAACCAAATGTAACAAATTAAGGCAAGTCAATTTAGAGGAGCAAAAATATCACTCCTTGTTAGTGTAGTACTCATACTCCTCAGTGATGAGCTAAATAAGCACAATCACTTTAGTTTCCAGTAATGTCATTCAAATTAGATTGTTCAGGGGATGTTCTGAACCACTGCTGAAGTACTGGCTTGTGCTGCTGCTTTTGAAATGACTGAAGGAACAGATAAATGCAGCTCACAACCTTTTTTTTAAAGATTTAGGAAAAAGACTGGGCTACCCTGATGGGGTTTTTTTGTCATTTGGAAATGAAAAGCAATTATAGACCTTGCTGAGTTTTTGCCGTTTTACCTGTGACCCACCTCAGTTATGTTTGAACCCTTCTTAATCAAATGTGACAGAAGGTCAGATAAATAGCAATTTAAATTCCTCTAGTTTTTGTGAAAACATTTGAGTAGGTACAGGAGGAAGGCCCCAGCAAATACCCAAGCCCAACACCAGGAAAAGCTTAATTTAGAACTTCCCTTTTACAGATATAAAGTTAAATCAATCAGGAAATATGAACCCAGAAAAGAAAATCTTTGTTAAAGAAAATCTAAAAGAAAATCTGGTGCTCGTACAATATATTGTTTTTTTCTTCCATTTTCTCCTGGTTTTCTGCCTTGGCTACAGTGATAATTCCCTGTCCCCAGTGCCATCATTGGGTGTCTGAAAAGCCAGAAGGGACACCTGCCCTTCAGCCCTGGTTGTGATAAAGGGAGTTGTGATAAGAGTCCTCAAAAATGTTCCTTAAAGTAGCAAAAAAACAGAAAAAACCCTTTAACCTGCAGTGCTAACTCCACCAGGTTTGCTCCAGGAGCTACCACATCCCGTGGCTGTTCCCAGAATGAGCTCCCTGGGCTCTCCCTCTTGCCAGCTCAGCCCTTGGGTTTGGTCTGGGAATTATTTGAAATCAATGGAATTGCTGCTCCTGTGCTCCTGAACCCAAACATTTCTCACACACGCTCTCCCCCAGAGGAAACACTGCTGGGATTTTTACATGACATCACTCCAGCTGTTCAAAAATCACAAAATTCTTCATTTAAAATCAAAATCTACGTGTCACTGCAGAATGGTTTTCTGGCCAATATTTAACACTCGGTGGCTTGCCCTTTCCATGCTGTATGGGCTTGGTGACCTCCGATCTGCACATGCCAAGGAAGGCCCTTCTGACATCAAAACATTACTCAAGAAAATTCCTTTCAACAGCAGGTACTTTACTGACCTAGATTAAGTTGCTTGAGACGTCAAAGCCCTGAAAAAAGAAAGAAGCTAAAATTGGCCTAAAGGCCTTCAGGCATAAAATCTGACCAAAGGAATTATGTCAGATGCTATAAACAGAGAGGAAAGCATGTAGGGAATATGAGGGATCAAAGGGAAAAATCAAGTTAGTGTGATTTTTTTTGTTTTCTCCCAACTAAAAGAGATGCTCCTACTTGTTCTGATGTGGAAGGAAGCAATGGCTGTTGGCTGCCACACAGCTGGCTACAGAATGCTTTTATGAATGTTTTCAGAAGGAAAACCAAAAATGTGTTGACTGGAACACTCAGTGCAATTCTGGGCTTGGTTTAAAGTCCCGAGTCTCTCAGTAACAGGAATTACAAATTCACTCTGCAGGGCTTTCCTGGAAGCGAGGCTTTGCCCAGCAGAGTCTGTGTGGAAAAGCACGTGAGCAAACCCCAGAGGGGTGCGAGGGAAGGGATGGCCTGACCCACACCCCAGCACGTGTGCTCTCATGGGGGGCACTGCTGTGCTTCCAAAATTTGCCCTCATGTGGCAGGTGAGGAGACAGGAGGATCTGTAAAGGGCAAATATCTGTCAAAAGAGAAACCGCTCCAACACCTGGCACTTTCAGTCTTGAATTAACTCGTATGTTCACAGCCACACAGCTTTTAAGGAAAACCTTCCTTGCTGAAATCCATGCTGGTTTTTGACCTCAAAACCCTACATCTATTCCAGCACTAGAAGCAGTGGCCTGACTTTTGCAGGCATTGAACATCTGAGGCACATTATCATCCCCTCCAAAGCACAGCGGCCCTGCTCTCCACAGCCCGGCCTTCGCGGGCAGGTGTCGAGTCCAATCCCTTCACTCCGACAGGGAGGGACTTTCCTGCCCTGCAGATTCACATCCAGGCTCTTGAGAAAGGTCACATTTGCTCCATCCTCCTGTGGGCAGAGGCTGTGGACACAGCTGGGCCCCGAGTCCAGGCAGCTTCATTCTGAGGCAGCCGGGAGGAACGCGAAGCAGCATTTGCTCTGGCACCTCTGCCAGGAACCCGGGCAAACCAAGCACTGGAACAGGTCCAGCTAATAAATGATAGAGTTCTTAGAAAGTGTTAAAATACATGGCTTTCTGTAGAGTATTGTAAAGTTCATTTTTTTTGGGGTGTATTTGGCCCTCAGCGCCAGTGCCTGCAGTTTCCCCAGATGGGCACTTTAACACAGCTTTGCAAAATAAGGTTTTTTAATTGGTTATTCATGATGAAAATGTTACAGTGAGCTAAGAGTGCCCCACAAGATGGATACTTAGAAACCCAGTTATTTTTGTAATGGACATAAATAATCCTCTCCACAGTACCCTGGAAAACTCTCCCAGCCTGGTTTGCTGGCTCTCCAAGCCTTGCCACCAGAGGATACAGAGACTGAAGAGGAAAACAATGAAACTGTGAATGTCCTGGAATAAAAGGAGCTTTCGAAAATGCAAAACTTAAGGAATTGTAGAGAGGGAAGCAGAAAAATCTAATAGAATATCAGCTAATGCATGAACCCAGGGCTCCTTGATTAAAGCTGGAGTACAGGAGACCCCTGTGTCAGTGGAGAGCCCCGTGCCAGGAGGTTTGCAAAGTTTCTGGCTGGAAATGAGCAGCTGTTGGAGTTCTGGTTGGTCCCAAGCTTGTACTCAGCCAGGAGAGGTGAGTGAGCCATGAAGCAGCACAGTGTTGGATGGCTGCAGAGATGACAGCAGTGGAAAACAAAAATGTGACTCCTTCCAGCTCTCTTGGAACTTCAGCAAGTTCACAAAGCACATGGAATGGAAGACCTCTGCACAGAATTCTGAGTATCTGTAAATCTTTATATGCCCTAAACCGCCTTAGAAGTGACTGCAAGCAGGATCACACCTTTCCTTAGGGATAAGCAGCCGTGGATGATGGATTTAAAGTGATCTGCACAGGAACTGTGACACCAAGGCAGGGCTAATCAGAGCCATGCCTTGGATCCCTGAAACCACCATTATAACATCAAGGCCCAAACCTCAGCTCGAGGAGCAATAGGATTTTCTGCTTTTCAGTTTCCAGTTGCTGAGCTCATTCCTAACTCTTGCAGACTCACAGTGCTGTTCCCATTAGAAAGAAAACAAATGGATTCACTTAAATTGAAATATAAAATCCTTCCCTCAACATTGTTGCTTGTGCTGCCCTCTTTGACAGAATTATTTCCCAGTCTCCTGACAGTCCTTAAGGAAGTGCTTAAAGCCTGAGTCTGCGAAACACCCACTGTGAGGAAGGGGTCACCCAAACTCCTATCTCCTACTGCTCAATTTAGTTAAGAAGAAAAAGCCTGTGCTCATATTCCAACACATGTTTCTGCTTTTAGATCTCTGGGAACTTTATGTGTCTTTTTTTTTTTTTCTTTTTTTTCTTTTTTCCCCTCTGCTCTCAGAGCAAATGTCAGTGCATCCAAAGTCCAGTGAGCTCCTTACACCCACCAAGAAACCCCAGAGCTGCACGTGGGGCTGTGCAGGACTGCCCCAGAGCCACCACTCCCAGGGCTAATTCCAGGCTTAGCTGCCAGCTCTGCCGACACCATCCCAGTCTGGACACAGGTAGGAGGTGCCCAGCTGTGCCAGGCTCTGTGCAGACCCCGAGGGATGACCTGCAGCCTTGGCAGTGCCAGCAGAGACATCTCCAGCCTCCCCAGAGCTGCTCCTCACACCAGCACACTCAGCATCCTCACCTGATGACAACACAAAGTCTTTTCCTGCATAGATTCAGTGCTTAGATGTGGGTAAAAAACTGATTTATGAAGTTCTACCTTTACAGAAATTGTGACAGAAGCCACTCCTGCCTGCTGATGCTGCAGACCAATATGGTCTCGATTTTTCCTACCATTTCCTTTTATTCACCTGCTGTCTGGGACCTGCCTCTGGGGTGGGTGCAATCCTTTTGTTCTGTGTGTTGTCCAGCTCTCTCAAAGCAGATTTTCTAAATGTTATAAGGAATAAATGATCCAGATTAATTAATCTGGAATCTAGACCTTTTCATGGGCTGGGGCACCTCTGAGCTGGGCTGATTGTTTTTGTTGCTGATGAATGATAGGGATGGGCAAGTTGCTTCAGAAGCTGTTACGCTGCTGGCACTGAAACCATATATAATTTAGGGCTGCCTAAAGCCTCTCTATTCACTTTCCATCTACTTCTGCCCCAAGCATGGACACAACTTTTTAAAATGGACACGAAAGCATCCACAGCTGCTTCATCTGAAGCAACAGCCAGTGATTTTTGTGTCACTGAAATGGCATAAACCCAATATAAACAGGAATAGGAAAATACTTTCGAGTGTTCTGCATTTTACAGCTTCCATTAAAATTAATGAAAATGAGATCTAAGGGTTCCAGAAGCAAATCAGCACTAGAGTGCTTAAAAATGACACCTTAAAAAATTAAAATACTCAAAGCACATGAGAAAATAATTTTTTCAAAGGAGATTTAATGAACTCTGACAGTTATTTGTATAATGTTTGTTATGTGGCATCACTAAGATTTCTCTGCTGGTGAAGGTTAGATGAAAGTGTTTTGACAGCTCTCACTAGAGGGATGATATTTAATATAGAACAGTTTGCAAAACAGTATCAGGACCTGGGAATACCTTTTTGGTTAGTCATGGTCACCTCCAGCCCTGTGAAGAAAAAAAAAAATCCTAAATTCTGTAATTTCTGGTTTTAGCAGCTCATCTCATAAAGAAAGAACGACCTGAGATATTTAAAAATACCTCTTTAAGGCAAAATGGTGTGCCCAAATATTGTTTTTCACAGCTTACATGAGCTGAGGTCTTGAAAATGAGAAAGCCCAGAATGGAATCTGAGGTTGGCTTTTCAGGCAAGATTCACTAGCAAAAAAAAAACTTTAAAAAATTTTAGATTTCCACATGGGAAAAAAAAAAAATATTGTATTTCCTGAAGAAAAATTGTGAAAAAATATTCTTAGAAGAATTCATTGTTAGCTGCAAGTACAAATTTCACCCAAGAAATTTCTGATAACCTGTATGTGCTAACTCCAGCCTTCAATACATTTAATTTTTGGTGGTTTAAGCCTCGATGTGTGGCAGGTTTTCACCTCAGCTTGTGCTGCTGTGACTGTCTGGGGACAGAGGGCAGGAGGGAGCTGAGTCCTCATCTGCTCCTGGCTGCTGGCACCCACTGCTGCTCAGCAGCCTCTCCCCAAATTTCATTTTTCACACCCTCCAACAGCATTAAAGATGACAAGACATAAGAAAAACAGAGTGGGAATAAAAATAGCAATCAAACATGTGAAAAATCAGGAGGCGACAGTTTAAAAATTATTAATAACTGCAGGCTTGTTTTGTTACAGTTTGGCTGGAGCTTACAGAATGTGGGAGAGGGGATTTGTTGGGAGAAGTAAAGGACTAACAACATTTAGAAAAAAATATATATTTGTCATTGGGAGGTACTTTTCAACTTCAAAGCATCTTTAGTCTCTTAAAAGGATTTACATTTGAGCTGAAGGGAATTTAGGTAATGGGCAGCTCTGAGAGACATCCCCTCTAGCAGAGTTTTCACATATCACACAGCAAAGGAAACAATTCCTATTGAGTTTCACGGGATGATTTATCATCCCTCCTCTCCAAGGCTCTCACTGGCTCTTTAACATTCACTGCACACTTTGTGAAACTGGCTAGAAAATGATGGAACTGACAAATGGTCCCCCTGTCCTGTCTGGAACTCGCACCATGCCCGCAGCCTCTTCCAAAACCAAACACAAATGAAATAATTCCCAGCTTCCCATCAAGTTACATCAATGCTTCTGGTGCCATCTGCCAAGCACAGGAGCACAGAATTCTGAGTTCATGGGGTTTATAGGAACTGGAGGAAAAAGATAAAGGGATTTTAGGACATAGGGATGTTCCAAGGAACAAAACAAACCGCTGAACAAACTTTTTTGAAATAGAAATCCAGACTTTTTGCTTAAAGGAATGTCTGAGTTGGAGCCCAGCTAAACTACATTTCAACAACAGCTGAACTACTCGACATAGGGACATTAGAGGGGATCTCAAAACAAAACATGGAGTCAAACTTATCCATACATTGGAAAGGAAATCTGTCTGACACAGCTCCCCAGCCTCATATCCAGACTTCTCATCTTGGCTTGCACCACACAAGGGCTCAGCCAGAATGGAGCTCCTCATAAATACCACAAAAACAAGTGGCACTGTGTAACAACCCCAAAAAGCTGCTGTTAAAAACACCACAGTGAGGATATTCTTTTATTTTGAATGGAGAGTATTCACCTTTATAGGAAAGGAGGTCCCAAATTTCATTTTAGGCTAGTGGCCAGATGCTGACCTGGTATAAATTCAGGATGTCTTCACTTCAAAGACCTTACTCCAGGTTACAATCCTGAATATAAAATTAGAATCAGTGTGATTTGTGGTTAATCATTTCACCTCTGAGTGCTTTTGTGGAACAATGTCGTTCTTCTGCCTCACAGAGTTTATGGATCAGATAAAAGGTGCTATAAAAATACATTTCAGAAGATTTACTGCTGTGATACACAACTTTCTGCCAGCTCTTCTCAGCTGACAGAACTTTACTTTCTTAGCAAAAAGTCACCTAGAAACAAGTCTCTTAAGTAGAAAATATTCGCTGTTTTAGCTAAAACCTGAAGATATGTATGTACTGATAGTTTTATCCCAATCTTGATGTAATTTTATTGGTCCCTGGGGTTTTCTGGCTGAAGCACAAGGAGCTCTTTAAGCCCTTTGAGGCTGCTCTGCAGTGCTGTCTGTGCCTGCTCCTGGCCCGTGCCAAAAGCCGGGCAATTTGGGGTGGGTGTTTCTCCCACTGCTGCCCACCTTTCCCATGGCAGGATCATAATCTGGGGTTCTTCAATACCTTATGTGCCCAGACACAAGGTTTGAAAACGCTTTACAAGCTCAAATGAAGGCTCATTATGTAAAGCAAAGAGGGTGAGAATGAAAAAGTAAATCCATGTTTTTCCTACTTTTTTAGAACCACCCTGTCACTTCAGGGTTTTCACTGGTTCTGGGAAGGGTCAGAAGTTGCTTTCCAGGAAATTTAAAATTTGGTGAGTTCTTAACAGAATCAGAAGGCAGCAGATATTTTCAGTCCCGGATTTCTACCGAAGGAATACCAAAAGGCAACTTTTTCCCAGCTACTGTTTTCCCCAGCACCCACAATTATTTGTGTGAAGCACTCCGAAAAAAACAGCAAGCTTTAATGTGACTTAAACGCTTAAGTGTTTAAATATTGCGGATTAATTCTTGTGGCTTAATACCAGATTAAAAATAAATGTGCTCTTTGTGGTGCTCCTTGTGTGTGACAAAGACTGGTTTGAGTCTTTCCCGGCTCTTTTGTTTCTCCTCGCTTGTAGATAGCGCTTAGAAAAACACATTCCCAGTGGCCCCATAGACTTAAATATCCTTTTGAAACGGAGGATTCCCTCCTCCTTTTTAGCCTGGGGCAAATCTAAGTGATAATGTGAAATACCTGCACAGAAACTGGCATCTTTGCGTGTTGCCCCTGGGGGCAAAACAGAGGTGTGTGCGCAATGCAGAGCACTTTGGCACGGATTTGAGGTTTCAGCCTCATCATGTGATGAGAGCTATTGATTCATTAGGGCAAATTAACCCTCTCTGCTCCAGCAGGGCATCTCCTGAGCGCCCGACATTCTGGGGTTAGGAGCAGGGATGGGCGGAGGGATGGACAGGGATGCTCCTGAGGGTGGGTGTGGGAAGTGGGAAAAGGGCTCTCTGCACATCCTTGGGGATTGTGTTTAACTCTCATCTGGGAGAGACAGAGTGAAAACCCCGTTTAAATGGAATTTATACCCAGGCCTTGTGCATTGCTGTGGGGTGTGTGACCTTCCGGAGCTCCTTTGGGAGCTTTGGGATGGGGTGGCACAGCTGATGCTGTGGACTGGATATTTAGAGGAGAAAAACGCCTTGGGCAGGTCCTTCTCAGGTCCATGCCCTCACCCATTGCTGCCAGCCCTCCTCCCCATGCTGCAGAGGGTTTTGGCACTGGTTTGGGTTAGCTCAGGGGAAAATCCCGACAAAACAACGGCGTGGATTGAAAATTGAGAAATAAGGAGAGCCGTGGGTAAAACCTCCACTCTAAATCAGCTCTTCTGCTCCATTCCCTCACTGCAACTCTGGAAGCACCTGATGAGATAATCTTTGGGGACTGTGTCAGAATCCTGCAAGGCAAAAGAGATTTTCTGCTGGCTTTTAGCCTCCTTTATGCCTCCCTGCCCATGGCAGGGCATTGAAACAAGATGATCTTTAGGGTCCTTTCCAAACCAAACCATTCTTTGACTCTATGATTTTATTTCAGCTGCCAGGATGTGCCCCTCTGGCTGCGATGGAAATGGAAGGAGCAGTGGGAAATGGGGCTGCTGGTGTTCCAGGGCATCCTTGTGCACAGAAATCCTCTCCTCTTTTAGGGCCAGGGATGTGTTTGGATTTCTAAGATCCTCCCGAAACCATCTGAAGGTGATCTGAATAAGAAAGGCCATTTGAAGTAAGAATTCGATGTCTGTGGAAGATAAGATCTCAGTGAAGGTAGTTAAGGTCTCTTAACTCCAATGGGCCTTGAATAACCTGTGGAAAGAGCTCCACGAAAATACCAAATGCCGCTGGAGAAGGAGGATTTCAGAGCAGTTGGCTTCCTTGAGACATTTTTTCATTTTCCCCAGTGGCCTTATTCACACATATATTAACAACACCACAGAGTCGTGGCAAGTGGAAGATGGGATTCATCTCACCCCGTGAAGGGATGGGGAGGACAGAAAAGCCCCATCCGGGCTGGCCTGGCAGAAAAGCAGACCTTGAACCCAAATTCAACTTTAAATTCTCTCTCCTGCCTTGCTTTTTCCCTTTTTTCCTGCTTAGCCCTGAGTACAGAGATCAGTTTGGAGCTGAGCTCCTCTTCGGGCTGGTTTTACCCACAGGACTCAAAGGTAGATGCCAGTCCTGGATGTCTGAGCTCAGACTGGGGGGTGTTGTGTTTTCTGTGAACAAAACTAAGACACATTTCCTTTTCTTTTGCAACATAAGACGGCTTCAAATGCTGCTTAGATCCCAGTCCTCATAACCCAAGTCAACTGGTCTTTTCTTTCTTTTCTTTACGAAGTGATAATTATGACAATATGCAGCATTGTGTCTCTGTGACTTTCATATCCAACTTCAGTGTTTCCAATGTAGCTTCAGATTCCTTCTTTCTTCTCATCCACCCAAGAAGCAAAGGCAAAGATAATTTAGAAATCTTTAGAGCTGTTTACATTTGAAATGTTCATGGGAAAACGGCTTTGAAATGAAAATACATTTTAACAAGAATGTTATTGTTTAGTTCTGTTCTGCTAAACACGACCTAAATACACTCAGAGTTTGTGTCTTTATTTATGGATTTGATTGGCAATTTAGGAAACCACCATTGGTTATTTGAAGAGGGTGTTTATTTAGTGTTACAGTTTTGGGTCAGTTCCCCTCAAAGGAAACTTCAAGCATATAGAATGGCAAACTTGACAAATCATGTCAACACTTGGAATTGGACACTGCTTTCCATTAACTCTTGGGTAAACTAAATGTATCTGCCAGGGACATTTTTTGTTAAGTGGTTATCAACATTGTGCTCTAGCAAGGAATCTTGACTGTGTCATTTTCAGCTTTAAAAACCCCACAGCATTAAGGTAGAGATAGGAGGAATGCACTAATTTGCAGGGCAGAAGCAGCAAGGCTGGGTTTGAAAAGGTGTTTGCACATGCAAATCCAGAGCAGTGAGAGCGGGGAGGGTCTGTCCTGGATTTGAGTTCAGAGGGATTAAAGGACAGTTTCACCTGGTTTGTTGTAATCAGCCACAATCTGGCATGCACAGCACTCACATACTTCTGCAAAATCTGCTGTCTGACTCGATTCAGCTTTCAAAACCTGTCCTTATCCCATGTGCCTGGCCTCACCCTGCCATTGCATCACCTCTGACTCCTCTGCTGGTGCTGGGATGGAAAGGGATGGCTGAATTTTGGAGTTCTGAGTGTGTCATGCCCTGAGAATGCTCCTGAATGCTTCTCTGGGAACAGAGAGAAGAAAATGCTTCATTTCTGAGCCCTGGATGTGGGTTGCACAGCCATGGTGCAGAAAAGATCTGCAAAGAAGAGACGTTCTGCACCCATCCTGGCAGGACACTCAAGACCGACCCCAGGAGCTTTCAGGACTAAGCAGTAGCTGAGATTGAAATGTAATTTTGGTTCATTGCTCATGTTTGTCTTGGACAAGCTGAATAATCCCCAGCACTGCACTGAGAACATCTCTGGCCAATGCAGCAGGGCTGTCTGCAGGTACCAGCAGCAAATGCATTTTCTAGATTTGGTTGTCATTGCAGCTGGAAAAGGCTGGCAAAGCTGATGGGAAGTGTCTGAGTTTACTCAGTCAAGGGAGTCTCTCCTGAACACAAGCGAGCTCTGAACCCAGCCCCAAGTGATCTGACAGAACAGCACTCATCTCCTAAAAGAACATGCTTTGTTGAACTCAAATGCTACAAAGCACTGTAGGATACCATTTCTTTTTGACAATCACAGTTCCTCTCCCCACACACTTAACCTTGGGAAAACTTCTGAGAGCTTTGGACATTTTGTTGGAGAAGTTACTAATCCAAGTGTCTGACTGCTGGGTCACACCATCTCCAAGCCAGTCCCAGTTTATCTGGGAATCTCAGCTGGAGGTTTCCCAAGAGTCTGAGATCTCTGTGCTTTCCAGCTCCATCAGGCTCAGATAATCTTTCAAACTGTTTTTTACAGCATTTAGGTACTTTCCACATCTGGCCCTGAAGCTGGAAGTGTGTGAGGCTCAGCTCCAGTAAAACATAAACTGAACTTTTATGAACCTCATAAACAAAGAATAAAATAAAACATAAAGTCTCTGTTGGTTTGCAGATTGGCCTGGTGCTTTTATTTATTTATTCATTACCCTTGCATTAAAACAACAAAAATTATTTTAAGTTCAGTAACTTCCTGAGAAATGTGGAAAACCAAATCCCTGGTTTGGTTTCGAAGCCACTTGTTTCTTAATGTCCAGCACACACCACTGCAAATTTCTCAAATTGCTTAGTTAAACCATATTCCTGCATTTTTCAGGAAGCAGCTTTATTCTGCCTTTGGCAGGGTTCTTGTAAATGATTAGAATTATAATTCAGGCAAACTGTCTGCTGGAGATGGATTTTTAGGTCTCTAGACCCCTGGGAATATCCATCAGATTTGTAAGTGGAACACACATATCGTGACAAGCTGCACTTCCCTCACCCATCAGGAAGGACAAGTGAACAACTGTCCCTAAGCAAATATTTTAAACCTTTCTACAATTCAGCAAATTCTCTGCAATTCAGCAAATCCTCTACTTTTTCCTCCTAAAATCCCTTTCTGCCTGCACAACTGTTGTTTCCAGGTGCTGAGGTTTCCTACAGCTCTCTCAATATCCATTGTTTCTGGAAGCCCTGAAAATCCCAGCATTTCCAGCTGCTAAGAACCAACACACGGAGCCAAAGCTCATGAATTTTTAAATGTACAGTTTTTCTATTGACCACTCAATGAGTTTTGGAGCCACAAAAGTGTTGTCATTTTTGCCTAAACTCTCTGTCCTCTTATAACTGACCCTTACACAGGCAGCTCCTTCTGGTATAAAGCTTTTATTCATTCATCCATATTTCTGTACAGAAATCCACTTTACCTCTCTACAAATAATTCATTTTTCCTTCTCTGTCACACAAAGGAGAGCATAAACCTGCAAGGCAACAGCTCTGCTCTGCACTTCCCGAATTTTCTTCCCACAGACAGCCCCAGAAGGGATCTCGAGCAGCAGGAATTTGCCTCCTTTCCCAGCACAAGGACAAGTTCCCAATGGATTTGCAGGAATCTGGGAGCTCCATGCCCTGGTGAACATCTTGGAGTTCAGCTGGAAGTCCCAGCGCTTTCTAAGGATGAAATGCAATTTAAAATATCTAGTGCTTTTCACAGGGATGTAAAGATACCTATCATGCAAATTTTAAAAAGTCCCAAAAGGAATTGCCTGAAGAAGTTAGAGAAGCTGATGAAGTGTAATAACCATGGAGATTTTTCCTTGCTCCCCAGTGCTGCCTGAGCTCCTGACAGTGCCAGGGATTTCAGCAAGGACAGGATTGCACTGGAAATCACCTGCTGGGAACTGAGACTTGGTGTGCCCAAAAGGAGAAGGCAGTCCCAAGAGTGCACAGCACGCCTGTGCCCGGGGAGCTGGGTATTGCTCAGTTTCATAGCCAAGGCCTTAGGGATCCAGCCCAAAATCTTCCTTGATATTTAAAGCAGCAGCAAATTAGCCCAGAAATGTTGGTACAACAAGCTCTAATACAGCAGAATGTTTCTCACAGACAGGTTATAAAGAGCAGGAACATTTTGCAAACAGACTAATCTTAGCTCATGCAAGGCTAATTTCAGTATAAAAACTGGGGGGCACCAAACCCTGTCACCACTAAATTCCATTTTGATTCAAAATGACATCTCCTAAAGAAAGATCACAACTGACCATAACAAACACAAGACAGTAAAATAAATAATGCTATTTCTAGGAAGGAATTTATAGTCCTGAAGTCACTTAAGAACAGAAAGAAGGTCAGGAAGAAGGATCACATTATAAACTGAAAGCTATTCTGATCTAATGAATGGCAAGGAGACATTTTGGCCACCTCCTAGGGAGCACTGATTATGGCCACTCAGCAACCTCTCTAGGTGGTAGTTAAAACATCTTGTTTCTATTCATTAGTTCAGCGGTGTATTCATTCCACAACAGAGTTTAGGAATCCCTCCCTCCTCCCCTGCAGCACCCCTGGTTTGCAAATATGTCATCCACAAGCAAAAATAAAATAAAATAAAATAAAATAAAATAAAATTCCAGAATTGCACTTCAACACACCTAAATCTTCATTTTTGTGCTTCCCCCCCTCCCCACTCCCTTCACTCTTCAAAAAGTTGCAGTGAAGCTTTTGTGTGTGAGAGGAGAGAGGTGATGCTGAAAAAGGTGACTCCAAAAGCAGGGCAGGAACGTGAGCAAGGAGAGGAGGCACTCCTGCTTCTGAGCCCTGCTCAGGGCCTGGACTCGGGGCACCAGGGGGGACAAAGCTGCTGTGGGGTCAGAGGGTGCTCTCAGGGGGCTGAGAGGCCCTGCAGCTCCGGGGGTGAGTTCTGTGTGTGTCAGTGCAAGTGCAGAGCAGTGAGTGTGTGACACACATCCCTGCCAACATCATCCT
>NC_031788.1:12086159-12165568 GCF_001522545.3 Parus major
ATCCTGAGCCACTGCTCTATCCCTTCCCATCTCCATCTCCTAACACAGCTCACAGATTCATCAGGGCATCCTAACAGTGCCCTGGGGAAGGTGTTGCTCCTGTTTCCATTCCTTTTCTTGGAAGAAAACCTCCCTGCCTTTATGGCTATAAATCTTCTTTTCCCTTCCAGCTCCAAAGAGCCCTGGCTAGTCCCTGCTCAGTAGCTCTTGCACTAACATTTGTCATTTAGCTTAAAAATACTCCCTCACCTTTTATCTTCCTCAGTCAAACCCACAAACCTTTCACATTCATATTGCCAAGACAAACACACCAAGCTCACTCCTGCAAATAAAGGTTTTTGCATCCAACGAATGGCCCTGGTCCAATTTGAATTAATCTTCCCAAAATCCCTGCCATCAGAAAGGTGCACAGCATTTACAGCTGACACCAAGAGGTGACAGCCTCCACCTCTCCATGGTGAATACCCCGGGACCCAGGGCTCTGCTGCTCCACTCCCAGCTCCAGGATTTCCCTGGGAAGAATGCAGACAGGCGCCAGGCAGCAGGGCCCTGCCGAAAAAATTCCCCAGCCCCTCAGCTGAACCTTTAGAGATGTTAAACAAGGCCTTTGAAAATCGGCCCTGCATGGAATTATCTCCAATTTCACAGAGATTTGGGGAGCAGTATTGTTGCACCTTGTTCCAGTCAAGCTGGCGTGTGCTGGCCCCTGTAATGACTGTGGAGTAGATTTAGTGCAAACACAGGCAGATGATGCTTTTCTGATAAAAACTATGTTTTAAACAGCGTGTATAACACCTTAACTGGCTGCAAACAGCAAGCAAGTTATAAAATCCACATGCTTGAGAAGTATCACCATTTAAAATATATTTTCCCATGCCTGAAACCAGAAGATTTCTTTTGAACAAGCAGGAAGAAAAAATCAGCCTCTGCAAGACCATCACAACCACATTTCCACAAGGTCAAGAGACATTTCTGTCTGCAGTACCACCTGCCTGTCATGATAAATAATTTTTGTTCTGATTTGTGAAGTTTGCTGCCGTGGGAATGAGCCCATTTGCTCCTTAATGTATGTAAGATGTGCAGCATGACACAGAATTGGCAACACACAGCCAGGTCAGAGAGCTTCTACATCTGTCCTCAATATTTCACTCCTTGGAGATGTCAGCTTTCCAAGTGCAAGGTTTCCAGCAGGACTGATCCTTGACCAAGGTGTTTCCTCCAGGTCCAGGCACTACAGAAAGTTTAGCACTTGCACCAAGGATTTCTCTCCAGCAGAGACCATGTCTGTCACTGAGAAAAATGCAATTGGTGCTCCTGCCTTTAAAACAGATGTGTCCTAAACCCACTGGGTGTTGCAAAGTCTTGGTGTCTCACACATCTGTACAGCCATGCAGAACCCTCATATCAATACTGCTGGACTTAATGAGTAACATGGGCACTTCTGTAAAGAAAATATTTCTAGGGATGAGGCCCTGGGGCTGTGTGTGAATGAGGCTGCACAGTTCTGCATTTGGGGGTGTGCACCCAACTGGGAGCACCAGTGCAGCCCTGAGGAAGATGCATCAGGATGAGATTTTGGTGAGTCCATTGTGCCAGCTCACACTTCTCTCTTTATGTTACTCAGTGCAAAAATTTCCCATTGAAACACTGCTATTCCAGTGTGAAAATGCCAAAATGAATGTGCAAAATAATTCTGTATAAAACTATTAAAAAAACCCCACAAAAAAGCGATTGCTATGATTTTATAACCATTAAATATATGTGAGCAACATTAAAAGATTGTGGAATCGCTCTCATGGCTGTAGAGGTGTTTGTGGCGTGTTTTCAGATATATTACCACTATTTGTTTATTTTTTCTCTATATTATAGCTATGGAGAAGAAATAAGAAATGCCTCAGCTGCTCTCTGCCTGACAGCATCCCTCATAGACATGGAGATCTGGCTGGTGTCTCAGTGGATGTCTCAGTGCTGGGCAGGACCCCAGCCTCAGAAACCCCTGAGACTCACCCAGAATTATGAACAAAGGTCCATCTGTTCCCATCTTAAGCAATGTTACCTCGGGGATGTTGGAAAAGAAAGGTTTGGAAAACCTAAGCAGAAATATTCCAAGTATTGCATCTGCTTGTGTAACCTGGCAAAATTTTCCAAATGCAAATCCTCTTAACAACGATCTCAAACCTTTTTTGAGGTTTGGGAACTGTCTGTGTTTTCCACTGTTCCCTGAAGATCAGGAACATATTCACACAGGTTAAGCAATCCTAGATGTCCTGATCCACCAAAATCCAGGGCTCAGCATGTTGTTTTTTGGTCTGTGGCTTTCCCTCAAGTGGGTTTGTACAGAGAGGTGCAGCAGTGTCAGACTCACCCACCTGTTCCTCACATCCAGGGGTCTCCTAGGGCTGGCAGAGGAACACATTTGGGGTTGGATGAGAATGCAGGAGATGCTGGATAAACCTTGCTGAGCCCTCCCATTCACCAAAATCCCAATTGTTGCCTTCCCAAAGCCTTTCCTTGTCTTCTTCCCAAAAACGGAATCCTGGGAGTGGGATTTTCACTGCGGTGCAATGCTTGAGGTTGTACATTAAAAGGATTTGTGTCATTTTATCAAACCAATAATATTTTTGACACATGTACACTGTTTTTTTATTTGTGCCAGCCTTTGTCCCAGCCTGATCCCATAGTGCCCACGCCTCCCTGCAGACAGCACGAGCCATCCCGTCTGAACTCACCACCACTCGCTCACATTCTCTTCCTCTCCCTCCTCCAGACATTCTTTGACATGATTAGTGGCTAAATCAGATTCTTTAATTGAAAGAAATATAACTGAACTTTCTTCTGTTGGGAATGTGCCAGAGGCCACATCATAAGCAATGTCAAAGAATATTGGAAATGATCTAGACCTCTGACATTTGTGTTTAGCGATTCAGCATGCCCCAGGTGGTTTGTTTGGGGTTGGAATTTGTCACTGCTCTGAGGAGATAGTCTTTGGTGGTTGGGGCTTAAGGATTGCTGCAAAGAGATATAAGAAGATATGTTTAAACAAGTCACTGGAATGCTTTGCTTTAATCTCCTACAATGTTTTGCACAGCCATGTCCAGGAGGATTTCTCTGTGAGAGACGTCCAGGATTGTCTTATTCTCTCTGAGATGGCAGCAATTTTTAAAATACCCATTTTTGAGAGCACCTTGCAGCTCAGATAGGAAATATTGAAATGTAACAGTCTCGTTTACTGTTCATTCCATTGTTTTTCCATCTCAGCTTCCAAATACCAGAAAACCTGGCAGTTACTCATTGAACCTCCTTCCACAACTGTGCAAAACCTAAATCGTCTATGGGATCCCACAAGTGGGCCTCATGTTACACTTTTCATGTAAGATTTGCATCTTCCAGTGTATTTGTCTTCTCAAAGAATCACTGGGCTGGAATGAGTCTGCAGAGGTCACCTAATCCGTGCCCGTGCCCTGAGGATCCTCGTGTACAGTACAGCCTTCTGGAACCGTCTGAACTCTGAAATGTTTGAAGCCCAGACCAGCCTTGTTACATTTTCACCTCATTTACCTCTCTAGTGTTTTCAGATTTCTCAGGAACATCCAGTTCACACTCCTCAGAGCTGGTAAATGGCTCAGCCCTGACTCTCCTGTGTACATTCCCCACCTGGAGAGCCTGCACGGAGCAGAACCAACACTTGAGGATCTGTAGGTCACTGGAGATACAAACCATGGGGCTTGTTACACTGAGGGCTACTGTAAAGCCAAGCACCTAAATTACAGAAAATATTAAATTCTTCCCATGTTCCATGAAACTCACTTCCCAAATCCATGCACACTTTGGGCACAAAATGCATTTCCCACGAGCCAAAGTCTTGAGAGCAGCAGTTTGTTCTCCTGTCTTTTGGGGCCTCTACTGTCAGCTTCAAAGGGACCATTGTTAATTGTTCCAATCGATTCCCAGCTATGTCTGATTTATTGCTGTATGATTTATGGAGCTGCTGCTCTCCCTGTGCCTGTCAGGTGCTGGCTGACAGGCAGGAGCTGCCCCACGCCTGCACTCGCCACTCCCCGGGAGAAAGGGAGATGCTCTGTGGACACAAAGAGGCTTTTTCTGCACAGCAGCTGGAGACCACCGACTGCCTGGTGGGGGGAAACCCTCTGACACCTTCTCATTCCCTCCAACAGCTTAAAGAGGGGTCTTCCCCAAATAAATCTTTGAAATGGAAATGTGAGTAGGTACAGTGGAAGACGCACAGCTGCACACCCTCACCCTGTGCAACAAACTCGAAAAACACCTCAAAAAACAAAAAGGATGAAATATTCTTAAAGTTTTGCTCAAGAATTTGCAGAGTTAACTTTTGTAGTTGCATATTCAATTGTAAAAGAGACAACAGGTGAAAGCATGTCCCAGGCAGGAGGTTCACAGCTCCCCTCACACCAGGCAGGTCTCCTTTCGTGGTTGCAACATCCCTGAGTTTGCCACCTCTGTGCAAATCCCAGCTGGACAGAGCAGATGCCTGCTTGGAGCTTTGTCACCTTCCACAAGTACCCCTGATTTTGTAAATCCTTAGGAATGTCACTGGATAAACGTTTTGCATTTGAATCATGTGGGGTTGTAGCTTGTTACAGCTGGGATTGTTCCGCCATGTGAATGCACTCTGCTCTGATCTAGCAGCAGCCTCTTAAACTGCCCTAAAATCATGAGAGGAAAAAATGGAAATATGTATTTTGAGGAGTCTTTTATGACCACTTTAATTACTTTACATTAACATTATCTGCTCTTATATAAATCTATGTTTTTCTCTCTTGTTTTTCCCCCCCCACAGTCAAACCACTTGTGACTGAAATACAAAACAGAGCTAAGACAGTTTTTCTTGCAGGCAACATCTCATAAAGTTTTAAAGACAGATTTAAAGTTGCAGATTTAAACACTGCAGATTACTCATGTAGTTGACACCCTTCACTTTCTACCAAGCAAGTTTTTACTGAAGTACAAACAGGGGCAAACAAGAACACATTTTTTCTGTCCTAATCAGATGGAGGGAGGATGGAGTAGAAATGAGCTCCTCTAGGAAAACATGTGCAGTGAGGAATTTCTTGCACAATAACAAAGAGAAATTGTGGGGAGAGGTTAGGAAACCACATTGCAAAGTCAATGCAAGACAGAGAGCAGACCCCAGAAAATGGAGTTACCCCTCTTTACATGCACTGCACTACAGGAATGATGCACATCTGGTGTGGGGAGCCACAGCAAATCCAGATGTGAACCATTCTCATCGGGATCCTGGACTAGCTGGGGACTTCATGATAATGGATAAGCCCACAATGGAAATTAGGCATGAGGAATGGAGAACCTGCCTGGGTAAGTTTAGATCCAGCCCTTGGTAGGGGCAGGCTGTGAATGCCCGAGTCTGGAGCAGTGGCGTTTGGGGGCTCCAGAGTGGGGAGCTGAGATAGGACCAGGACCCTGGAAATGCTTCCAAGTCTTGCACAGTACCCCAGCCTCCCTCTGCTAGCTTTAGACTCCTTTGTTGTCTCGTCTTATTACCCCTTAATTCTGGAAATACCCGAAGATGAATGTCTGCCATCGCAAACAATAAATGCAAAGCAAAGCGCGCAGCGGCCCTGAGCCCCGGCTGCTCCAGACTGCGCTCTCGCCCTTCCCAAGGATGACTCCACATGCCGAGATGCCAGTCCCTTAAAACCACAATGTCCCCAGGACCCCAGACCTCGATCTCTGCCCTTGTCCACTGCGATACTCCTCACGCAGCAAACGCGGCCGTACGGTGTGAGCCTCGCAGCGCCGAGCGCGGAGGACAGCGGCTGACAAGGATAGCTGTGGACAGGGGCACTGGCTGTGCCCAGGGGACCTCTCCATTTAAAAGATAAAAATGTACAGCTTATGCTTGAGATCACCACAGTGGCATCTGGTAACAGGCAGGGCCGTGTTGCTGTTTGTAGGTTTGGGGGCTTTTTTAGCCCTCGTCCCATGTTTTGGTGATTAAAAAATGTGGGCTGGGCACAGATGTGTCCAGGTGGGGATGGCAGCATGAGCCAGTTCACAAAATAACAGCTGGGCTGGAGCTTCTGCCAAAATTCAGATTATTTTAAAGAAAAAGAAAGCATTTTACAATTCTCCTTCAGCCCAAACTGAAATGCCTCTGACAGCGTATCAAGGTATTGGAATTCTTGTCCAAGTTTAAATGAAAAATTTACTGTGGACTTGGAAGCAGGAGGGACAGTGTGGCAGTGAAAGCTGTCCCAGGGCAGGGCAAGGCTAACCACAATGAGAGAGGGGAAGTGTCCCACAGCCAGCCCCAACAACCCCCAGCTCCATTTCCAGCCCCAGGAAGGAGCTGGACACCTCCAAGCACTCAGCCATGGCTTTTTCCTACCCATGGAAAATCCTTGGGCTGTGCTTGGACACCTTGAGAGAAAAATCTTCAGGGAGTGCTCAGTGATTCTCCTCTGTTTTGTGCACAGTGCTGGCTCTATCATGGGTACAGAATCCTCACAGAAGCCTATGTGGGCAGCAAGTGGATTGGTTCATCCCTTAAGGTGATCACAAAGCTGGAATTACACTTTGAACAAGTTCATGAGAAAAAAACTCCACTGTGTTTATCCTGGCATCCCTGTCAGGCAGCATCTGATGAGGAACACCCCAAAAAGGTGTCAAACCCCTGTCATGTTCCAGCCTCAGGTGGTGTTTAGGGAAGAAGCAGTCTGAACATCCTGCTTGGGCCACTCCAGCCTGGTTTTCCTTTCTTTTGCTTTTTTGTAAGCAAAATAGGATGGCTTGGGACCATGTTCATTTTGCACACATCCACACACAACACACAGTTCAGTAACAGATTTGGGTGCAAAATAAAGCTGGCCAAAGTAAAGAAACCCCTGTGCTATCTCTCATGATGATTATTCTGTAGTTACTAGCATATCAAATTATTTAAGAATAAATGCTGCTGCAGATGCCTCTAAAAGACAAGATGCAAAAGAACCCTGCTGGACCAAATCATGTCTGTTGAAGATTCACTCTGCTGTGAAGAGGAAAAATCAGACCTGGCCTTATCATAAGTAAATATGTGAAAGACACCAGTAATACAGATTTAATTGTGTACTGCCTCAGCAGCAGAGGAAATGCAGCCTGTAAAATAATCAGATAAAAGCCAAGCCTCAGCTTCACTCACAGGCACCACATCTGCAAGTTCTGAGCCTTGGAAATACTAGAGATCTATCTCTGCAGCTCTAAGCAGACAGCAGGGAAGCACCTAGCATTTGTCTTCACTTCTGCCTTGGGAACAGGAGATTTTGTTTGTCACAAGGCTGCATTTTGTTTCAAAATCACCTGACAAACAGGATTGTTGCTCCATGGTATCACAGTGGGGATGCAAAAGCAAGATCTTCAAAGCACAGCTTAAATAAGTTTAGTCTTAAAAGAGGAGTGGAGGGAAACTGCTATGAGAATTTTGCTCTGCATGAAGTGTTTCTGAAAGGCAGGGCTCACCATTAATGTGGCTTATCAGAGGCCACAGCTCTTGGCTTCCCACACTTCCAGGAAGGCCACAAGGCCACACTTTTCTCAGATTGCTGGTAAGAACTTTTTGGAACATGGCATTTGTTGCTCTGAATGCTTTGTGAAGCTGTTGTAGCTGGAGGGGCAAGAGGAATTTTTCCCTTTGTTTGCAGTGCTTCCACAATCATAAATAAGCATTGTCTATAGCGCTGCCTGCATTGCCACGTCTTGCTCCCACCCACTTCCATGGCAGAAGCTCCTTGTGCTCAGGGTAGCATCTCCAGCAGCCAAGAAACTTCAAACTTTGTGTAAAATGAGAGCCACAAATCACAGCCCAAACTCAAGCGCGTCTCAGGGAGCGTACGCTGCCGAGCTCCTCTGTTTCTGAGCAGACAATAGATACCCTTTGGTGAGTTATGGCCACGGGGCCTGATCCTGCAAGGTGCTGAAAGACACCAAAAGGCTGAGGGGGCTGAGCACTCTCAGGGGTCTTGGCACTTCGTGATGCTCAGCCCCAAAAAGAGAATAGGAATGGGCAAATTTAACTTTGCCCTTAGGAGTTTTATCTCGCTTCCTCCACTCCCTGATCCCCTGAACGGCATCTCACCGGGCTGGCCATTTCTCCAGATCTTGTTTTAATTATTTAAGTTGAACTAGAGGACTTTTTGTCATTCCTTTTTGTGGAACACTCTGTACTTGGGGGGCCTCAGCTGGATATGCTGGGTTATGCAACCAATGGTTAAAGCTATTGTTTTCAGAAAGAAATTGCATGAATCTCATTAAATGCACTCTGATCAGGGGAGGCGGGATGCATCTTTAAAACTGCATTTGGATCCAATCCTATTGTCCCAGATAGAGCTGCCTGCCCTCTTTTCTGATTTAGTCTTAAAGAAACTATTGTGTAGCCTTAATTAATTTCATATTGAATTGTATTATCACACTGCAACTGGCATTTGCTCGGAGATGCCTTCAGCTGGTCGAGAATTGCTTCAAACCAGGAGAGGGCAGCAATTTCCCTGACAAACCCAAAGTGCAGCACAAGGCTTTATTTAAAACAGGTTTGACAAGGTATAAACAATCCAAAGGGCACAAGACTCGCTGCAGTGCAAGCTAGAAATGGCAAAAAAAAAAAAACAAACCCAAACCACACATGCAAGAAAAAGAGTTGTCATTCATTACCCAGCTATTCAAGCCACAGGTGTATAAATGCTCCAGGCTTTATTGGCCTCTTGACTTAGATAGTGCTGAGCATTTGTGATCAGCCTTAGACACTTTATAGGCACTGCCATGGATGGACTGCAGCCCACGCTCCTGCAGAAACAGAACCAGCGTGTCACTTCTCCTCCTCTCCAACCCCCGTCATTTGTGAGCATAAGCAGAATTGGTACTGGAAGTTCTTGTTCTTCAACACATCAAAGTGGACCAAAAACTAGCCTTCAGTCAGGAGCCATCCTCCGAGCCAAACTCATTCCTGATGCAATTTTATTTCATTTTTGCCTGCTGTGAAACACTTGCAGAAAGGCTTGATGACAACAAAAGATTCTGCCCTTGCTCCTGATCTCTCTGTCTCAGTAATATTCACCCTCTCCCTTCGTGGACTGTTTCTACTCTGAGCAGATTGCTTGATTCACAAAAGAAGCAGGATATTCCCTAAATTTCCTTGTAACCCTATTGATTTGCCATTACTCAGTAAAAAGAAGACGGAGTTGCCCTCACTCTGTGTGACAGGTGAGGACAGCTGGTGACAGCAGGCCAGGGGACACAGGTGACAGCGTTTTAGGCTGTGCAGAGCCAGCCCTGACAGCCTGTGGATCCCATCCAGGCTTCTCCATCCCCAGATCCCTCCCCAAAGGCACTGCAGGGTGGGGGGAGATCCCCAGCTCCTTCCAAGAATTCATTTCTGTGAGAAGTCTGAAATGAAGGGAATCAGGTGTGTGATGGCCACAACACACTGCAATGCTGGAACAACTACAATTGTTGTTACTATTTTTCTTCTCACAAAAATTTTGTTTTTCCTGTTTTTCTTTTGGTTTGTTTCATTATGCCAAATTTTCCCTTCCAAGGAACTGTTCAAGGATTCCATTTTCTGCAAAGAGTAGACAGCAAGTCCTCCTTTATCCAAGAAAAAATGAAACCAAGCCTGGGGATACTTGGACTAATGCAGGAACATGCTGGAGTTGTCTTTGGAGACAAGAGGGATTTGGGGAATCCTGGCAACTATTTCTCACCATTTTCCCTTCCAAAAAGCAAATAAAAGGCAACTGCCAGAGCTGAACAGGCTGAGTGCTGCCAATCCAACATTTCCAGAGAGGCCAAGAAGTCTCCAGGGTTTGTTACTGAAATGTGAGGCAGCCACAGTTCAGCACACAGGTGGGGAGGCAGATCCTTCCCTGGTGTAAACTGCTGATAAAATCCATCCCCTCATGCCAGTGACAATTTTTAATGCATTTTCCTTAAAATAATCTAAAGGTTTGGACTCTGATTTTCCTCATGCAAAAATAGAAACCAAAAAATGAGTGATAAATTTGAATAACTCCAGGAAAAAAAAAATAATTGAAATATTTAGGTATTATGGAAAGAGATTAATACACCATAATTAGGAATACATTAGCCCTTTTGGACAATGACCCATCCAACTGTTTTTAATGGTTTATCATCTTTCATGGTGTTTAGCAAATAGTTTGAGCAACTGTCTTGGTATACCTTGCATCTCAGCTATTTAGTGTTAGTCATTTACAACATACTCTAGACATGCTAATTGCTCATTAGAAATTGAACTTTCAAATAAGAATCCAGAAAAATTAAAATATGGAAGAAAAATATTGAGTCTAGAGTCTGAAATGTATGTTTTTGTAATGCTTATAAACAATAAAGAATTGAAAATCCTTATTACCTGGAAATTGTAGAATCATAACCCAGACAAACTGGCATTGCTATTCACAATACTTTTCACCATTATTTTTATTTTTAAATGTCACTTTTAATAATCTTTCTCCTGTCATAACGTTGCCCTGTCATCACTTTCCTTCCTCCAGGCAAATGTTGATGTAGGAAACACAGGGAAAATTTCGTGCTGCAAAACATCTGGGCAGTGTTCAAGGTGTTTATTTTTATTTTTTTTTTATTTTAACAGCATATTTTATCTACTGCTCATTTGTTCTACCTTTGACCTTTGTGATATCCTTTCCTATATATTTCAGATAAATATATTAAAAATTTAAGTTCAAAGAAAATTCTTAAGGGTTATCATGAGTTAAGAATACAACTTAGGTTCTTTCCTTGCAAATTCCTAATAAAAAAGTGACCAAATTTCCATTATTTTTTCATGCATTTCAGACATGAGAACAGCTGAAACGTTGCACATTTTAACCTCACACTGAGATTAAACATTTGATATTAGACCGGGAAAAGAACCCCATAATTACTTCATTCATATTTTTTATCATCTGCGAGAGTAAAAAGTAACTTTCTGACAGATGCCTGAGGAGAACGTGGCTTCCAGGCTGCTGCAATGCTGTAATTTGGTAATTCTGGTAATTCCCTATCTGTGAGAGGCTTCAAAGGAAAGAAGTTAACATTTCACCCGGGGAACAATAGGGACAGAGCCGCTGCAGGTCACAGCAGCCGGCCAGCGACTCCTCCGCAAAGTTTGATTGTTTGCAACTTTTACCATGCCTGTAAGAACAACCCGAGCACACGAGGATGATGTTCATCACCTGAAATCTCCTGCACAGGTAGCAGGAGAGAGAGGAAAGGCGAGGCTGCTCTGCCCTGCCCTGATGTGCGCCCCGAGGGCTCCCCCAGAACCGGGATGGGCTTTCTAGAACCGCTCCTAAAGCCGGTTCTGTGCTTAGAGCCACCGCACAGCCTCTGCTGAAATCACCGCAGTTCAACAGAGAAAGCCAAAACACAACAAAAGCCCCATAAAATCGTTTTGCCAGGGGCTCGCGTAGCGGCATCACGGATCGGGATCATTTCAGCTCTTCTTGCTCTCACTGCGGGCGGGAGAACGAGTGGTTACACGGGGAGGGGGAATAAAAATAAATCAAATCAAATCAAATCCCGTTTTCTTCTGCAGGCGGCAGGTTTGTAGGAAGCTCGGTGACATTTTCCGGGCGGTGCTGGGCTCGGTGTCCCCCGTGCCCGGGGCTCCGGGGACCGCCCGTCCCTGCGGGGACAGCGCGGGCATCGCGCTCCCGTCTGGAGCCCCGGGCGGACACACGGACAGGGCAGGGGACACACGGACAGGGCAGGGGACACAGGGACAGGGCAGGGGGGACACACGGACAGGGCAGGGGACACACGGACAGGGCAGGGGGACACACGGACAGGGCGGGAGGACACACGGACAGGGCAGGGGGACACACGGACAGGACAGGAGGACACACGGACAGGACAGGAGGACACACGGACAGGACAGGAGGACACACGGACAGGGCAGGGGGACACACGGACAGGACAGGAGGACACACGGACAGGGCAGGGGGACACACGGACAGGGCAGGGGGATGTGCGGGGCTGTTTGCCCTGCGGGAGCGGCCCCAGGAGCTCCGGCTGCCCGCGGGGGCTGAGCATCCCCGGTGCCCCCGGGGAGCCGCCGCGGCTCGGGCACCGGCATTTCACCTCCCGAAAACCCCGCTGCCCTCGGGGCCGCTCCGGGGCTGGGAGGATGCGGGGATGCCGAAAAGCTTCGGCTGCAGCCTCGTCCGGGTGAGGAGAGGAAGGAGCTTGGCCTCAGAGCGAGCGCCTGGGGCTCAGCCCCTGAGCCCCTTTCACACTGTTTGCGCACCTATCAAATTTACAGCGCTGTTGGCTGCAAAATTTGTTTGCAGAGATTGGCCTCTTTCCGAAGCAATGCTCACTTCGACACCGCGCTCGCAGGTTGCCAAATAATCCTTACAAATTTCCTAGGTATAAAAAAAGAGCAGCAACAAAGCCCCCAACCCTCCGGCCCCAAAGCAGCACAAAATCTGGGCTGTGCAGTTGCTGTAAAACTTTCCTCCTCCCCCTCTGCCTACTCTGAAAAGAAGGGGAGAGAACATACGTGGTGACATGAAACACTTCAGAGAAAAGCAAACAAATATTGGCTTCTCTGGAGAATCAGAAACGTAATGATACTATAATGCTAGCAGTTTATTTTTCACTGCCTCGGGCTGCTTGGCAGAACGTCACAGTAAAATCATCTAGGCATGAGAGATTAGCTGATGTCTATTTTGCTCTAAGCTCCGTGCCCTTCTCTTGAGGGACTTTTACACCTGCTGAGGAATGCTGCTTCCCAATCGCCACGGCACCAGCAGGGAACCCCAGAGCCTTTGATCAAGTCGGAGCAGGCGTGTTCCCCAGCCAGCTCCAGGGATGCAGCCAAGCACCGAACTGAGCTCCAGCTGCAAAGATCTTCATCTAAACCATCAGAGCAACAAGCCGAAACTCAGGGCACACAAGGGCTTAAATCACATCACTCACACAGGCTCATTGCATCCTTGGGCTGGGGAAAATGTTGTGGTACAAATCTTGGGCTTGGCTGAAGACAGTGAAAATTCCCCCTCTGAGCTGGGGTTTCACTTCAGAGCAATTAAATGCTGCAGTTTGGGTAGTGAACGCTTTATGGAACAGGTGGATTTGCTGTCAGAATGGTTTGCACAGCCTGAAATTGTTTAAGCGCAGAACTTCTGTCCCCAGGTAAGACCAGGCAGCACCAGTGTCCCCTGAAAATGATTTTTTTGCCTCTCCTTGTCATGCAGGCAAATGTGAATTTAGTATTGGTGAAACACATTAATGCTGGGAGAAAAGGGACACAAAAAAAATCTCAGCAGAGCCATCAATCAGAACTCCTGTCCCAGCCCCCAAAGTTTTCCTTAACGTTAGAAACACTAGGACTGCCTGCATCTGAAGTTCCCTCTGTGCTTATTTCAAGGCCAAGCACTGGAATTTCATTAGCCTTATACCAAGAACTATTTCTGTAAACTTTTCCTCAAAAGAACATTGAAACCATTTGCATCAGTTTAATTAGCTGGCTGTAGAAGAGTTTTCAAAAATCTACACTAAATTAAAAATGAAAAAAAAAAAAATAAAAGAAGAAAACCCACTATAAAATTGACTCACTAAAGTAGATTTATTTTCCCCCAGGCAAATGAGCATTTGCACCCTTTTTGGTGGCATCATTTGCTTCTGCCATATCCTGGGATTTCAGTTTCCAAGGTCACTAACACACCCTGGCATGGCAGCACAAAGCCCACAGCTGGCAGAGCCACATAGTTCAGTACTCACACAGAAATCTGGAAGGAATCATGCCCTGAAAAAAAAAACAAACCCACTATTTATATCAACCATTATTTAACAACAGAAAAAACACATTTCTTAAAGTGTCCAAGACTCATCAGGCCCCTGTTGCAAGTGGTGCTCAGGACCTGCTGGAATCCACCCCGTGACTGAGCCAAGCACCATCAGAAGAGCACACCAGAAATAATTGTTGCATAATTTTTTTGTTTCCACAGGTTTTAAGGTATTTTTGTTCTTGATAGGACCTTCCAGGTGCACAAAATATCTGTAACAAACACACTTCTAAAGCAAGGTTAATTGGCACAAATCCCTGCCTAACACATGGAGAGTGTCGTGGTGGGGGAGCTGCTGTGCCACCCCACAGCTGTCCCCAGCCCCAGCAGGCTGGAAACCACCCCAAACACAGCTCAGGCACCTGGAATTAATATTACAACACATCCTCACGTAAACTAGGCTTGCACGCAGAAATGGAGTGGAGAAGCCGTGGTTTTGTTGGGAGCTGAAGTTGGAAGCACAGTTTTGTCTCAGCCCATCTGACTGCCTGCTCCTCTGCCCTCTCATGGATTACGTGCACTCCCTGCATCCTGCTGCTTTCTTGACTTCTGATGCCTCTGGGGCATGAGCAGTGCTTTGCTCTTGCTTCACACAGCACCCAACACAGCGGCATAAATAACCAAAGTGAGTGAATCAGTGCCACAAACAGCCCTTGTCTCCAGGAATCTGCTGAATCAGAGAGGCTTCCCAGGGGAGGTGCGTTCTGCAAAGGCTCCAAAAAAAATGTGGAAAGGCTGAATATGAGGATGCCCTTGCAGATGCTGCCACAGAGATGTTTGGAGCTGTGATTCACAAGGACTGATCTTGGGAAGGAATATCCTCCTGCCCCAGTGGGTTCTCAGGAAAACAGGAGCTCTGCCCACGCCCTCAGAGCAGGGTTTGTGCAGACCCCCAAAGCTGCCCTCAGACCCACCCAGCAGAGATGTGGCTGGCACCAGCCCAGCTGGTTTTACTCTGCCAGCCTGAGGCTGTACCCAGCTGGGAGATGCCTTAGCTGAGATGTGGAGAAAGGATTGAATTTACTCCTCTTCCTTCCCAGCAAAGAGCTCTGTGCGGCTCCTCTGCCAGGGCTCCTGCCAGAGGTGGGCAAAGCCACAGACAGGATTGGTGTGCACAGATCCCGTTAAAGGAAATGGGAATTGAGAGCCAAACTCTCCTTGGGAAATCTTCTCCGGGTCATCTCCTACCTTGGTTCCAGGTCAGATGGAGAAAAAAAGAAACAACAACAACAAACAAAAAACAGTTAAAAGGAAATAAAAGGAAACAAACAATTCCACTAAAATTGGCTCAAGTTTTCCCTTCCCTGCTGTTCCTCATTTTACCCTGAGCACAGACAAAGCTCTTCCCAAAGCAGACAGTGCCATGAAAGTTTGCTGTGTGGGAATCAGCAGGTGCACACAGGAATGGAGAAACACTGCTGTGCTCCAGCCTGCTCTGGTGATCCAGGGAAACTGAGGATCGGGCCCTGGACAGCTTCATTGCTGCCAGAAGAGAAGGTTTAAACACAGGTTGTCCTGGGAGACTAACAGCATTCCTAATGTATGCAAAAAAAAGAAAAAAAAAAAGAGGAAGAAAAAGCCTGGAGAGAGAACAGAGCTCAGCGACAAGCTGATTTGTCACTCCCTGAAACGCAGGAGTTCTTTAGGACAGGATTCTTAAGCCGTAGCTTGTAAAAAGCTGTTTGTTTTGTACTGACCTTCCCCTTTTATGTAACATGAGAGGCATGCGAGCCCTGAATGCAGCTAAACATATGTCGTCAGCTGTGCAGTGCTGCCCCTCCGATTAAAATGGATTTGGGGAGCATATGTGGGAATGGGAAAGGAAGGAATACGGGGCAATTAGCAAGAGAAATCCCCCAGACCTCTCCACTAAGCCTCCGTAGGAAGTACAAAGACTTATCTCGTGGGCATGGAAACAATTAAGGTCAACAAGTAATCGTGGAAAAGGAAACTTTAAAAACAAGGACATGGTAAATGACCTAGTAAACACCCCTTTTGCCCCCCTCACAGAGCTAGGACGCATTTCATCTGGGGTTCACATGCACAATCGAGCTGGCTCTGCCTCCCCAGCCCCCCTCACATAATGACTTCCCTTTGCAATTTCCTGGAGGAAGTTGCTGGAGCGATCTTTTAGTGATAAAAATAAGCCATAGTGATTCTTCATTTTCAGTCAAAGAATTCTCCTAATCTCCTAATTAAGGAGCGCATGGCAGCAGCGTCCCTTAGAAAGCATCAATGGGACAAGCAGCCCTGCAGAAGAATGCAGTTATTCTGGGGGACAGAGGGATCCTGTGGATCATTTGGCCACATGGATAATTTCCTGTGGCTGATTCCTTCTCAGAGGTACGCGTAAAGAAGGACCATTTCTGACAAGAGACTTTCTTCACAATTATTTTGTTTTTATATACAGCCCATTATATACAGTGGAGAGGAGACACTGCTGCTTCCTTTCTCCCAATTTTGGAAGCATTGAGTGAATGCTGAAGCCCCAGCAGGAATTGGTAACCCAGGCCCTGTCACTCATTTTCTCACTTCCCTCTGGAGCGGGTGGGACAGAATTTCTGAGGGTTATGATGACACCAGGGAGTTCTCCAGGGTTTTGTGTATTTGTTTTTATCAGTCTGACTTAACATATGGTATTTACGTGTCCTCTTCACGAACACTTGAGAGGTGACCTGGAGCAGCACTCGAGTGACTGCTGCCAGCTTGGAGCTCCTGACTTACAGATGGAATGAGCAGCATTATGTCAATCTAAAGCATGGTTCTCCACCAAATCAGCTCCAATTGGATGTGGGAGCCCCTCAGCATGGCCAGGGAAGGGAAGGGAGAGGGTGAGTGTGTAGGTCACCAGTGGCTCCCAAAATGCAGTGACACACAGAGCCTCTTTGAGTTCAAGTACACGTGGTAGCACCAGATCCTGTGTCTATAGCAAAGCAAACACAGATTTCTCAGTTTCTTGTCTGTATTTATGCTCTGGCCAGACCAAGAGGGTGGTTTGTATCTCTGTAGCTCAAGAGCAAATAAAATTCAAGACTGAGTTGGACCCTGGGTCTCTATCTGACAGGCCATGCTTATTTGTGCCTTTCTTCCTTTCATCATCACAATTTACCTCAACACTTAATGCAGCAGTTGGAGCTGTGAGGAAAATACAGATAAGATAATATTAAACAGCTGTAATAGTTTTGCAGCATAACACAAAAACTCCTTTAAGCCCAGATTTGCAGGACTTGACTGCTATCAGTGCATCACCTGCACGAAAGGATGTAGTTAAGAACCAGTAGGAAACTGGTTTTGTGCAAGTATCTTCTGCTCTTTGTTTGCCTGCTTACCACATCATAATCTCATCCTAAAAACGCGTCCATTCAATGTCACAAATATATCTGAAGTCCTTGTCACTTGTTTCTACTGCAGGGTACTCACAAGATGCTTTTGGAGGAAGTACTCGAGCAGTACGTGGCCAGAGGCTAAATCTGGCATACAGTGACTGTAACAAACTGTGACATCTGTCACAGCTCCTCTTGGATAGGCCTATAACGATTGCTCTGGCCAGAGAAGAAGACATCTGAATTCAGGAACTGAATAATGCTAATGATACTTCATAAACATCACAGTGCAGATATAACGATGCATTTCTCTGAAGAGAGATGCTGAGAGGGCTCTGACTGGCAGATATTTACTCCCCCATCTGTTTTTCTGTCCATAAACATCCTTGTGAAGTGCTGCAGGCAGGGAGCTCTCATTTTATGCATCCCAAACTGCAGCAGAGACCACAGCATCTAGCAGAGGGAATACATGTGTCAAACATGTCAATAGAGATGATATCATTCCATCCATGTATTTTTGGCATCAGTCTGTATCTATTAAATAACGGCACATGGGAATCATCTGGCTGCATATGCAGCACCACTTTAACCTCAGCAGCAATAATTCTTGTTATTTTAAGTCTGTAAGTTCTCTGGGGCAAGGAATGTGCCTTTCTCCCCACCAGGATTAGCAATTAGCTGTGTTTTTGTGACGCTGCAGATTACAGCAGAGCGAATCAGGTGTGCCAGGTGTGCAGCTCCCCAGACGGGTCAGGCCATGCACCAGTGAGCTCACAGCCTAAACAGGCAAGACAGACAACAGAAATATCATCCTGTACTCAGAGCTGATGTGCACAGAGGTGACACATCTTGCCCAGGGTCACAGGGAGGGCTGTGTCAGAATGCAAAGCCCCATCTCCCTAATCCCAGTCCAGTGTCTCTGCTAGAAACTGCTCCTTAACCGCTGTACTGAATATACTTGTATTTTACACATGGCTTAGCCTAATTCTGCTGCATCACAGCTGTCTCCAGCTGCTTAAGAGGCAAATGTTTGTGCCATAAATTATGATTTTTGACCATGTGACTGTTAGCAGCTCCTACTCATTCCCAGTAACCCTTCCCCATTAGCCACAGCCGAGCCTCAGAACTGGCCGATGACTGACAACTGTTACACAGGGCAGCATCCCCGTGTCAACATATTCACAACACCTGTCATCACTTCTTGTCAGTAATCTTGATCTAGTTATGATTTAATTTATGCTTTGTGTGTCATAAGCCAGCGCTTAATTTTTTTTCAAACCAATCAAGTGAACTCTTTTGTTGAGCAGCTTCATTTCTTTGACAGATGCTGAAATTAGACTTTTATTTTTTTTGTGAGCAGCTCATAACGTTCTGGCAAATAAGTAGTGCACCAGTGTTAGCAGCTCCCAGTGATACAGAATTCCCTACAGGAAGGAAAGGAAGCCTGGCAGCAAACCCAATTCACACTAACATTAAGCTAATGACAGAGAATTTGTGACAACACAAGACTGGATTTTGAACTGTTGCTGCGTGTGCCAAACTTTGCTTTAATTCAAGCAGATTCCTAAGGAGAACTTTGCTCCTGTGCTTGGGGCAAGATTGTCACCACTCGTCTTCCTGCGGTGACAGCACCACCACACACCTGAGTGTGGAGCACAGGTATGGAGCTCACCTCCTCCTCCTCCTCCTCAGCATCACCACGAGGGAAGCGTGACTTGCTTCCCAAATGGAAAGGTCACTGCTGAATTAAAAGCTGGGATGGAGTGATAAAAAAACCCCTAATTTAGTTGGAAATTAGTACTGACTGCTCTTTTGTGAGGCATTGCTGACAAGGATGTATCTCAAGGCCCAGAAAATTCCAAATTTTAAACACCTGACTAAAAAAAGGAGTAAAGGATACTAAGCATAGCTTAGTTTTCCTTGCTGTAGAAACTAATCACAATAAGAGCCATATCTTAAAGCTATTGTCCCACTTCATATGGAGCAATCAGGAGCTTCTAACTGAGCAGGAAAACACTCTGTCCAAAGTTTACAAGCAGAGGAAACCTCTCTTGTGATTTCACATTCATCAAATAAGAAAAATGCATAATTTCAAACACCAATGATAAATTTGAGCACAGCTAAAGGTGTGCAGGAATATTTGTAACCAGAACTTGTCCAGGCTGAACATGACCCAATAAAGCCAATGATTGAATACATCAGCATATGTTCACATTCACATATGTACTGTGACCACACTTATCCCTTCTGCTAAACTACTTCCTTGGAGGGTGAAAGGTCAGACTAATCAGACAGAAATTAACTGCAGCTGGAAAAAAACTTTAGTGAGAAAATGCTTAAAATAATTGTGTTGCTTTTTTTAACCACATTATTGCTCCTCTCCAAGCTGAGCACTTGGCATGTGTGCAAAGGCTGCAGACAGAGCAGTTAAGGGAAGGGAGAACTGAAGAGGAAACATTCACTCAATTAATCCAAATCCATATCTGTACATATGTGGAGACACAAATACTCTGAGCTCTGGGAAATACTCATGTCTGGGTAGCCATGTTAGCCCTTCACACATGCTGAACAGAAAGCAACAGCCTGCTGCATTTTGTGCCCAGATAAATGAGAGGTTTGAAGTAAAACAATTTCCAGCACCACCCACTCGAGCAGCAATATTGTCATGGTTTCATTTTACCACTCCGAATGGCAGTGCAAGTTTTTGCCTGTTTGGAAATGTAATGTCGAAGCAACTTGTTTTAATTTAAGCAAGCAGAAGCTGCCAACCATCTTTGCTTCCCAGCCAAGAGGAATTTATCTTACACACATTTATTAAGTCATCATCTAGTTAATTACCATCATTTTGTAAATAGTGTAGCAGGATGAAGACAGCCATCCAGCACTGCTAAGTTAAAACTGATAAGAGACAAAAAGGGCCAGGCCTCAAAGCAGAGCCACTGTCACTCCAATGGGACCAGTGGAAATACCCAAATTTACCTCAGCTAAAGAAACAGCCCACCTACATTTCCCTGTTATAAATATTAGGCTTGTTTTCTCCAGCCAGCACTCTCTCAGCAAAACTCCATCTCCAAACTGGTGCTTTCACTTAAAGGAGCTGCTCTTGGGGGTGTTTTCCTCTTGTTTGGGTAGAGAAGGGGAAATAAATTACAGGGTAAATAAAGCACCAGGGATGGAACTTCTTTCACAGAGCTAAAGTGTAAAATGAAAGCTTTGTAGACTAAAACTTTTGTTATGCTTGGGTGAAACCCTCCCTGCCCAAAGATTTTAATCTTAAAGTAGTTCATTTGGTTGTTTGGCTGGGATTTTTAAAAGCAGACTGATAAGGAAAAGCATTTTTCTTTGGAGGATGAGATCTGGTTTTATTGACTAGATAATAACCTAGTTCTTATTCTTCACGTGACACTGCAATCCTAGGAAATCAATGGGTTAAGGAGTTATTTACTACAGGTTCTGTGAGAAGAAAGAGGCCAAATTCTGCTCATAAATGTAACTGTAAAGAAGGTTCCTCCAAACTTCCAGCAAAGCAAAATCCCTGACAGAGCAGATTTTGGCGCCCTGTCAATTTTCTGAAGGCTGCTTTACATATAAAAAGTTACACTGGATTAACAAAATTATGCGGTTTTAAAATAGATAATTAAAGCAATACAGCTTTATGTGAAAATACCCTTGAAATAAACTTAACCTAGTTTATAGGAGTTTAGCTACACTGGTTAATTTACAGCACAGCTGTAAATTGCAGTGAAAATGGTTGGCAGCAGCAGGCTACAACATACTTACTTATATCAGCACAATGGTTTACATGAGCTGAGTTTAAACAGAGTCTTAAACCACATCAATATCCACGCTGAGTCAAGCTCTTGCATCCTCCTCTTCTTGTTTTGTTAGTTTTTCTAGCCCAGTTGTAAAAACATCAAGTATAATTCAATAAATAAAGATATATCATAACAAGGCAAAGCTAGGACACCTGGGCACTGGCTGAAATTAATAAATGAATAAAGTCTGCTCTGACATTCAAATACAAATCTTTGGCTCCCTGTGAGGACTGAATGAGAAGCTGCAGCTCCACTTTGCTTCTTTCTGATAGAGCTCAGTGAATTGAAGGGGTCTGAGCAAGGCTCAGTCTGGGCCCTGGGTTTATTTTCATGCCATGTAATACAAAAGTGCTGCAGGCACCCGTGCTCAGAGCTGGAGGGAAACAGCTGTAGGAACTGCCTGTTGTTTCTTCTGCCAAAAATCCTCTCACAGGAGCTGCCAGTGAGGACAGGACCACTGGAGCATCGTCCTTACACACCCTCCAGGGGCTCAGGAGCTCCATAGCAGCACAACACTGTAAGCAGGTGCTTAACTTTAATTACCTGCTTACAATCTGCAGACCTGAGAGGTTTATGAGCCCTCTGTAATGGCTTCTGTTGTAAATACCAATCTTTGGCTTCTCCAAAATCAGGGAAACGGGAAGGACAGAGCTGAGCTTTGCTGTCAGACAGGAATCAGCAGCTGGTCATGGATGGGGAGCTGCTGCTGTGAGATTTGGAAGAGCTGAAGGATCAGTTCTGAGCTGTTCTTTGCCATCCTTAGAGCAGCTTTTGGCTGAGGTGAGGCTGGTCCATCACCTGCACAGCTCAGCAGGACCATGCCCAGGCTTGGCACCTTGCTCAGCCCAGGGGACTCACCCTCCATCACTGCTCTGCTCTCCCAGGATGAATGTATGGCCCTAACAGATGAAAAAGAGCAGAATTCATAACCATGACATATTATTTTAAACCTTTTTATCCCCTTTCCATTCAAGAAAGAGGACAGATGCTCAAGCTGCTGTTTACACCAGAGTTAGAATGCTGCCTATTGTAAATTGTAAATTAGGTTGCAAAGACATTTCAACAACTAGTAAAACTACTCACAGTTCATCTGAAATTACATTTTCAGGATTCAGAACAAGTTACCTCATCATCATAAATGACCCAATTGTCCAAAACACAATAAGGACATGTCTTAGAAAGAGACAAAGAGGACATTATTTTCCTTGGTCTCTATTAATAGGGATTCCCCCAAACAGAAGAATCATTTGAGTGGAGATATATTTGGAGGCAAATGAATAGGTCCTTCTAGTTATTCACAAGACTATACTGTTGAGAATGTAACAGTTATTTAGGTTCCTTTTCTTTTTTTCCAATTGGATACTCTGGAGTGGTCTCACATGTGATGAGCTGTTTTCTTTCAGAAAATAAACTGCATTGTACAATGCATTATTTTTTCACTTTTTAAATGTGCCAGATCAGCAGAGAAGTGTCCAGGTGTCTCCAATACGAGCAGGATCCCTTGTGAGATAAAAAAGAAATTTTATCCTCTAGAACCATCAAGAAGTCTAAATATTCAGCTGGGTCTGATCCTCACCTCATCTGGAAGCAGCCTTCCTGGAGGGGGAATTTCTTTAGTCCACACAGAGCCACTCTGATGTCTGCAGCTCTGACACAGAAAACAATTTCAGGCTACTCAGAAACTTGAGCAGGAAGGCTGGAGAGTGTTGCTGTCACTGCTGGCAGTGGCTACCTGGGACACAGAGGGGCAGAGCACGCAAGGGACAGCTAGAGGCAAAAATCCTTTGAAAATAAACATCAGGTCAAGCAGAAAGGTCATGGGGAGACTGTACTTGAGAAGAAAAACCCATTTTGTAGCAGTGAGGACATAAACACCTCCAGATTTGTTCTGGATTTGTGTGTCCAGTGAGAATTAAGACATTTTTCACTTTTTTCTGCTCAGAAAGCAGAGGGATTTAAAATACACGTGTTCTCTTTTTTTCTCCTCAGAAGATGCTGTACTGGCAAGAGATGGAGAAGTAATATCATGACAAAAGAGCAGTCCAAGCTTCCTTTGGTGCCCAGTGGTAATTAACAGTTATTAAGCCGGGCAGCTTTTAAGTGTGCCAGGGCCGGGCCGGGATAAGTGGAAGCAACGCAGTCTTGTGGCTTAGAGCTGCATGTGGCCAAATTCTCTGCTTTCCCAAAAGGCAAACGAACCCACTAGGAGCGCCCTGATGCCATGTGAGGAAGGCTTCAGACATCCAGTTTAACCTGTTTATGGCTGGGGTGGATATTCCCAAGCTGCCCAGCTGCAAACCCGCTCCCTGCCCGGTGACTCCTGCAGGTCAGGGGCACAGCCCAGAGCTTTGTGGCTTCCAAGGCAGACACAATTTTTCCTGACCTGCAGTGAAGTCCCTGTGCAAGTGTTTCAAAGCCTGAGGTGACACTGAGGCCACCGAGCTGTGATTTTTGAGCTCTCCTTCTGAGTGTGGCGGTGACAGCCCTGTGCTCACAGCCCAGCACAGGCACTTGTTTCTCTCAAAACAGAAGAAGAAAGTTGCCAAAGTTTCTGGGAGAACCAGTCAAGACCCATCTGAGTAGCTCCCAGCTAATGGATACTGCAAAGTACCTGTGCCAAACATGCTTCACCTTTACTATCTTCCCTTTCTACACAGCATTTTACTTTTTATAATGATGTTCCCATTATCTCAGCCCTATCTTCCCATCCCATAGCTACAGGCCATTAGCTTTACTTTTTTTTTTTAATAAAAAAAATTAATTAGAATTGAAAAGGTTGACTAATAAAGGAGAAGACTCTTTTCTTTGGCAGCCCTATTCACTTTATTTATATTGGCATTGCAAGAATTCATCCTAATATAAGATGCACCTCAACCTCATCCTGCCCTCTCCCAGCTCTGTGGCACAGCTCATCTGTCCTGACCTCCAATCCTTCTTCAGCCTCCTCTGGGTCAGAGGCACCATCCTGCCTTCCCATGATCCCCAAATAACTCCCCAAAACAGAACCTAAACATAACCCCTAAAACATAACAAAACCCAAACATAACCCCTAAAACAATTCTGCAGAACACGAGAACAGCTTTGTGGACCAAACTGCTCTCCAGTGCAAGAGCTGCAGGAAAGGTGTCCAGGAATTCTGGACTGATAGAATTTCTGGGAAGCTCCAAGAGGAGCACGAGTTGAGTTTGTGAAGGAATTGCTGCCAGTGCCCAGTTTTGCTGTTCTGGCCCCTGAAAATGCCCAGGCTGTGAGGTAGAAATGCTTGCACTGCCTTTAGATCCTTCTCTTGGGAAAGACAGTGCTTCTTCCAAAGCATTCACTGCTAAATATGGAGAGGAATCCCACTTTTCCGACAATTTCACAAGACTTCCCTATCTTTTTCTTTAGTTGGTCTTCCCCATGTTTACCAAATACATAAATAAAACAATCCTTCAGGTGCAAAATAGGCAGAAATATTGTGAGATGAGGAGTTTTAATAAGCTGTTTCAAAGCTTTATTTTTGAAAAATGTTTCCAGAATAGTATCTATAAAATCCACAGGTCCACCTGATTGCTTGTTACCTGGGTTGCCTTTTCAGAAAGGAAAAAAATAACCCAATATTCATAAAATTATGAGATACAGAGGAGGAATGAGCCATATAAAAGAATGCTGAGATTGAAGCTGCTGCTGACAGTCCAACATGGACATGAGGCTTGGTGACATTTTACCTATATCTGGGTATATTTATATCAAACCCCATTATCAGACAACAAATTATTTTAAATCCTCGCTGCCCAAAGTGTTCAGTAAATACTGTGATTAAAATTATCTGTCTACACAGAATGGCTTTTCAATTTACCCATCAGCTGCTTGATAAACCACAGCACTGAAAATAAGACAAATAATAAGATGGTTTGCAAATACTTCCATCTGCCTATTAAGGCTCGATTAGCACTCCCACAGATGCAGTAAAGAAAAAAATTAAGTAAGTTCAGTTTTAAAAGCAAATAGGTCAAACAAATTACATATGGAATCTGGCACTGTTAAAGGAGGATAAGTACATGCTTAGATTAATAAGTAATTACCCATACAGCAGCAATGTCTTAATTCCTGGCCACTAGATTTTTGTTAGCAATTTAAATTACATCTGTAAAATGTGGAGGGGTTAAAGTTACAATCTGTGCTGGGATCCCAGTGCCAGTTATTGGACACCTCTCGAGGTTTTCCTGGACACGTGGAATTGAAGGAATTGAACTGCAGATGTGTTTCACAGCTTTAATCTCAGGAATGAAATTGTTCCGACCAGAGACTTCAGCCAGCTCCAGCTGCCCTCTGGGAGCACTGGGCAGTTTGTATCCTGCAACAAGGAGGCAGAAAGCGTTCACTCAAATCCCCAACACCCAAAAGAAGACTGTGGTTTGGATTTTTCCATGCAGGCAGTCTGGTGGGGTAGTGCAAGGGATGGATAAAGCGGTATTTTGTCAGAAGCAGGAATCTCAGCACTCATCTCTGACATTATGAGCCCTGGTTAGCAATCCCAGCTGAATTTCAGGATGTGGGTGATCCCTTAGGCTCAGAGAAAGAAGGACAAGCCCCTGGCTAATCTTCCTCAGAGTTTTTGGTAAATCAGAATGTCCGCTCAGTTCCTCGCTGCCCCCACGGGCTGTGCCGGGATTTTGTGCAATTAAATCACAGCCAGAGGTTCATCAGGTAACTGTGCTAAAATTCAGGCACTGTGAATGCTTTTGTACAGATGAAACCTCCAGCTCTTCCCACCACCCATGACAGATTTGTCCCACGTTTTGTTAATTCCAGCAAATAATGTTCCCATCAGAGGCTCTGGGATTTTAAGAACCTGGCATGGACACTTTGGCACAGATCTGTCAGCTCTGGACACCCCATGTCCTGCTGCCTTCCTCCGAGGGATCTGTGACAGACACAGAGGCAGCAGAGCTCTCATCTGTGAGCTTCAGCTCCCAGCGCAGAGCCCACATCAGCTGAAAAAGCAGAAGGAACGAGAAAAAAAAAAGTGAAAAAAGTGCAGAAAAACTGTCCTACGACAGAAAATTTTCCATTTTCCTTATCCCACCTAAAGTCTGGCAAAAGGAATACCTTCAAGACTTGAGAGATGCGGGAACTTTGGAAAAGCACAACGAGTTTTTCCTGAAGGAGTTTTGGGCTTTGCGGCTCCCGAGCCTCCTCCAGGGCAGGGGAGAAGCCCCAGAGTGGCAACACTTTCCGAGTAGAAAGTGTGTTTAAAAGTGGGGCTTCACAAGTAAATAAAACTCTTTTGGCAATAATGAAAGTAATAATGAACTTTCTTTTGGTGTCAGTTTTGCTCTGTTAGTTACTCGATAATGCGATGCTCTATAAAAGGCTTGAAAGAAGATTCCTTGTCAGTCTGCGGTGCCTGGGGGTAACGAGAGCTGCTCAGCCCTCACGAGTAATTAAAGATAATCAGTGAAAAATGCGAGGGTCTGTTGTACTCTGCATTCCAAACCCCACCTACAACAGGAACAGCGCTCGAAATGATTATTTAAATTTAACCTCTTTTTCCAGCGGATCGCTGGGGGATGGGGTTGGAAATTGTTTTTCTGCCGGGGCTGCCGTGCTCCCAAAATGCAAGAAACAGAAAAAAAATCAGATTGGGGAGGATCGATGCTGACCGAAACACACTTGAAACTCTGAACTGGCTTCTGTGTTTTCCTGCCTCTGACAGATTTCTATCAGCAATGTTTACCTTCAGTTATATTAAATGACAGAGCCAAACCTGCTTCATCTCCACAAGTGGGATTAATTTACCACAGAATATTTATAGGAACAAATAACAGCTTTAGCAAATAAAAGAATAATAATTCTAATAACAGTATGTATAACAGGGAAGGTTTCCCAGGTACTTCATAGACAACAACTCCCTCTGAAACTTTATTTATCATGAGGAGCAGTGAGTTACAGCCTGGCAAATAACTTTGAAAAATCAAACCACTTATTCAGGTGCAGACTCAGCAAGGGAACTGCTGAGTGTTGAGCAGCTTGGGAAATCTGGTTGAGACTTTCATTTCTAGTGCACTTTGAACTCCCTGGCACAAGTCCTGCTTGCTGTACTGGGGAAAGCAGGAGCTGCCAGCTGTGGCCACACGAAGGGCACCTCAGATCAAGGTGTGACATTCCTCGTGTCCTGCTGGCTGGGAGGGGGACAGCAGTAAATGCACCAGAAGGTGAATTTACATGGGCTCGGTGTGATGGTCCCTTATTTTATGGATGCACTGGAGTGTGGAGGCACAGAGAGCCTGGGGACAGACAGGGTGACACAGCCTGGGGACAGACAGGGTGACACAGCCTGGGGACAGACAGGGAGACACTGCCTGGGGACAGACAGGGAGACACAGCCTGGGTGACACTGTGAGTGTGAGGCACACCCCAAACCTGCAAAGGAAGGGCCTGTGAACCACTGCCTCACATCCTCCACCCCCCTTGCACTTGCTGAGAGTCAGAAAATCCCATTTGACCTGCTCAGGGGTCCGTGTCCCAAGGACAAAACCCCATTGACCCTGTGGGGCCAAAGGAAGGGCAAAGCCTTGTGTGAGGCAGAAGGCAAATCCCTGGATTTGGTGACTCCTGGGCTCTGAGGATGTGCAAGTGCAGAGTGTGGAGTGCTGAGCCTCCTGCCACCTCCCTGGCTGGAAAGGGAGCTTGCTGGCTCTGTTTGCAGCTGGAAAATGTTCTTTGTGAAACCTGGGTCAGACACTTGGCACTGCTAAGAAAAGCACAGTTCTGTATTTCGGGGCACTGACCAAGCCCTGGGCAGGTTTGGACAGTTGCTGCCAGGTTAATTCAGATTTAGCCAAAGAAGCAAAGGAAAGAAACCATAAAATTTTGGCAAATAATCCAAAACACATTGAAAGGTACTACACCAGGGATTTCCAGACTTCTTCAATTTATGGACATCAAACAAATTTCTAAACTGTTAGAAGGACCTAAGCACACAGAACCAGGTACAGAGAATTTACAGTTCCTGACAATAGCTTTTGCTTTTAGTAGGTGCTTTTTTTGTGGATTCCTTTGAAGTAGCCAAGAAAACCACATCACTGCTTCCATGATTCCACAGGCAACAGAAGATCATCAACTTCCAATCTATTTTGTCTAGTAATTGTACATGTTTGTTTCTCCCACACTCCGCTGATGTCAAGTTTAACACTCAAATATTACCAGTTAAATACAAAACAAAGCAAAACTGTTGATGCATTATTTCACAATAAAGTAATATAAAACCATGAATAATGGGTTCCAAATGATGTAAACATGTGTTTAGAGTACTGCTTAAAGCACTGATGCTGACCTAGATTTGACCTTCCCAAGTATCCACAATCTATTCCTTCTTTAAAAATAAAAAATGTTGCCTAAAGGAAAGATTGTGTTGTCTTCACAAATGATGAGTGAGGATTCCGTGTGACCGCAAACAACAGAAATGCTGTACAGGTTGTAATTAAAATGACCTTATAAAATATCCCATGGAAAAATATTTTCCAAGAGACTGGATTCCACTGAATTTTGTGTAGACCACACACTTTAATCCTGGTCCTACTGAAGTCATTGAGAGTTTTTCCATTGACTTCTATGTGTCCATGGTTTGGCCTTGATTAGCCATACATGGAGCATATAATAAAAGCAAACATCAAAAATAAAAGCTGGTCTAAAGTCTCCCTAAAAAGCATGCCCACAGGGAATTGCTGGGGAAAAACACACAAAACATTTCTGGAGCGAGTGAGTTTGTGAAAAATATTATCCCACTTAAAAAAAAAAGTCTCAGAAATTTAATTTAAGCCATATGGATGCACAAAGCACATAATTAATAAGGAAATGATGTTGATTGTTAATATAGACATCTGAAATCAGCCACAGCGAAATCTTGTTATGTCAGGATTGCAGCAGCCTGGATTCAGACGGAACATGGAGCATTACACAATCGATATAATATCATTACCAGGACATTCCCAACAAATTTTAGGCAGAGACAATGTCACATCTTTTTCAGCCCGTCTACACAAGATGCAATTATTTTAATTCAGACTTTTAATGATCTATATAAAGACAACAATGAGCTGTTTGTTACCAGCTGGATTGGGGTTCCACCCAGCCCAGCGAGACCTCGAGAGCCACCGCCACCCTGGGCAGTGTGCTCAGACTGGTGAAGCTCATGAAGAATGGAGCAGGTAGCTGGGATCCGTGGGGTTTGCTCCCCGAAAAGGGGGGTATCCCGCCCCGCATTGTCCGGCCGCAATTAAACCGCTCGTCCCCAAAAGTCCCCGAAAAGTCCCCAAAGCGAAGAGATGCTGCATCTGTCTCGCTCAGAGAGCGACTCAAGTCCTGCCAAATCGAGTGTGACCTTCAATCTGCCACTCTCATGGTGAAAGGCAGCGGAGTAAATTACTTGGCCTTCCCTTTCTATAGAGGGTGAATGCGAGCGGGTCGGCGGGACCTGCCGCCGCTCCATCCCCAGCGGCACCCCACAGTTTACACAACCCGGGCTGAATGCCATAAAAGAGGGGCTTCATTCACCGGGGGCCCGCATGCAAAAGAGACGCCCATTAGATCATAGTAATTATTCCATTTACATCACACAGTGCCACAGTGGGACGTGCAGGACTCATCAAACACTTCTCTTCAGCGGGCCCTGCCGCTAATGAGGCCCAGTGGCGGCATTGTGCCTTCCATTTACTCATGGCCGTGCCTGCCTGCCAACAACAGCTCAGCCCTCCAGACAGGCTGCCCCTTTCAGAGCCATTTATTCCGTGCCCAACCTCTGACCTCAAGGGTTATGACATCAGCAGCCCTGATTTGTGATCATTTTTATTGGCGGACATTCAACTCTTGTTTCCTGTGTTTAACTCTGCCTCCCTTTTTTTAGCTAAACTTATTGGTTCTAATAGGCATCTGCCAAAAGACTATAAAGTAAGCCAGAGCTCGCACAAAGAGGCTTCTGATCTTGCTATAAAAAGCCCCACAGCTACTATTTATGCCAATAATAACGAGTAATTCATTATCTAGGTGCACAAAATCTGTTAACCACTAAAATGTTGAACAATTTGGAGCAGATGTCCAACAATTTTATGAGTTTTAATTAAAATGTTCTATGTATTTTCATCAATACACCTGGGTTTTTAAATTTACAGAGATGCTACATCGGCGCACAACAGTACTTTGCAAATGGCATTTTTTTTTTTTCCAGAGGGGGATTAGGAGGGGATGATTTGGGCTAATCAGATGCTGATTTGTGGCGAATTTTTTCCCCATTAAGGTGTTGATGCAAAATCAAAGAGGAATTAGAGCTGAGATTTAAAAAGACAGCGCTTCCTTGGGACAAAGCAGCGATATTTCAGGAGTCAGTGAACTTCAGTTTGTCTGCTTGAAATAGAGAAGGGGAATTTGCATTTTGAAGCAGAGTCATTAATTTTAAAGCTAGTGTTCTAAATGGAAATTAAATATCTTTAGAGAACAGGTTCTCAAAACAACATGTTTTTCATAATGAAGTTTGTTTAAGCACAGTGATTTCCATATAGCAGAAACAGGTATAATAACAGACAGCATTTACTTTATCAAGAATGCAAATAATGATTTTCCAAAAATTTGACATTACAAATCACTATGTGAGCACATAATCACAAGCTTGCATGATTTATGTTTTTAAGCATTTGTTAAAAAAATTTAAATACTTAAGAAGCAGATAGTGAATAAAATAGAAAATATTTTATCTCTGCTCTTTCATTTGGATAATGGGAAGGTTTTGGCCTGAAGTTGAAAACTAACTAGTTTTTAAAAAGGATGGTTTTCCCTCAATTATAATCATAAGCAAATTAACAAAAAAGAGGATCCTGTTCAGCTAATTTCAAACAGTTACAGTCGCAGATGATGATTGCAGGAAGCGGTTAAGTAATAGAAGATTTTTTATGGTACCAGTGAGGTCTTGGTGTAACCAGCCCTACACAGAATCTTTGTAATGCAGCCCTTTCAGGGCTAATATGGATATTTAATGGATTGGATTGGGAGCTGTCACCAATCCCTAATGTATCTCTAATGGAATCTGAGGATTTACATTTGTTTCCCAGATAAGATTCTCATCCAGCTTCTCTTTGTAGTCAAGTAAATAATTTCACTCATTATTTGCTAATCTTCATTTCATCATCTCTGCCAGTATTACCTTTATTTACATAGCTCATTTTTGGACAAAAGCTGAGCTGCTATGCTTTGTGCAGTAATACTTAAGGATTGCACTCTCTACCCTAAATTGCATGCAATTCACACAGTTTTGCACACAAAACAGGGAAATGCATGAGCATTCCTAAATGACCACGCATAGATATTCATGCAAGCAACAACCTGTTTTACATGCAGATGGCCAGAAGTTTCCCTCTTTAAAAAGCAGGACACACAACCCCCTCCCCAACTCTTCTGGGAAAAGAAAAAAAAAAAAGAGCGAGGAAGAAAAAGCAAAATGAAAACAAAGAGGACACAGTGGATTGGATGCACAGGAGAGCTCCAGGGGAACCAGCACTCTCTGTTGGTTTGTACAGCTCTGTAGATCTGGATCTGTTTAGATCCCAGATCATGGAAGATTGAAAGAAATTAAAAACTCCACATTGCAGGTCAGCTGAGCACTCTCACAACAATTTCCTTAATAAACACCTTCACAGTCGGGCTGTGACTGTGGCTGGTGGCCCCGAAGGGAGCAAGGGAAGCAGGTCCATGGAGTAAGTGGTCTTTGAAAGTCAACTGGAGAAAACAAACTGCTTGGTTTAGTTATTGTGATGCACCTCTGCTGAGGCTTTGACCTCCAGCTGGGAAGGCTGTGATCAGTTACCTGTATTCTATTGCTGAGGTGAATTGTCAGGGGGAATAAAAGAAATGGCCCTCCACCACTCTAAGACATTTCACATCCTAGGACAGTTTTCCTAGGGGTTAAACCGTTGGTTTGGAACACACAGAATTTTTAGTTAGATCAGGAGTCACTTCCCACAATCTTTTTGCAGGAAAAAAATTCTTGCTAATACAGCAAGCAATAGTTAATTGATTATATATTAAAACAAGCAATGTTTTAAAGTTTTAGTCCTTCTTCCTGGGCATGCAGAAAACTCTCTGTACTTATGTTCAGGTGTATAGATGCCATCTCCAGTCCCCATATAAACAACAACATATTTCCCCACAATATGTTGATATCAGACACCAACAGATTGCTTTGAGGAGACACAAAAAACTCCAACAGTCTGAGTGCTCTCAGCTTTAAGCACACTAAGAAACAGAATTATTTAGGAAAAGTGATACCTTCACCCCTTATGAGATATTAAAGGACTGTGGAACAACTGAGCCTGGAAGGAATCTCCAGATTTCATCTGGTCCAACCTCCTGCCCAAAGCAGGAGAGAGCTCTGAGCCTTGCTGCCCAGGGCTTGTCTTGCTTTGGTTTGCCAAAGTCTTCCTTGGATCCCTGGATTTGACACTGCTCACCAGATGTGGCCTCACCACTGCTGGACAGAGGGGAAAAATCACTTTCCTGTACCTTGTGTCTTCATCAAGCCTATCACTCAGTTTTCCATGTTATTTCCACTTCCATGTAACCCCTCCAGGTCAGTCCCTTGTGCAGCAGTCCTGAGAACAAGGAAGGGGTGGGAGCTGGCACGGGAGCTCACCCTGCAGAACCTGATGTTGGAGTACACTTGGGAATGTATCCAGGCTTTTTTAGATCCCCCCATGAGATCATGAGATGTTGGCTGCAGAAAAGCTCCTTGTGCCTAGTCCAGTCCACAGTCAGAGAGAAGCTTAAAGCTGGGAGCAGGAAACACAAATGCAGGACCTCACTTCACCCAGTTCCAAACTAAATCCACACTTCAAAGCTTAGCACTGAGCACATGGTCACAGTCTGCAAGGAAGTTGTGCACTGCTCTGCTGAAGGATGTTAATGCTCATCACCATTCAGAGCACTCAGACTGGGGAAAGCTTAATTAAAAACATCTGACAGGCCATGATTATGTTCATACATAATCGCCAGGATGCCTGTACCTGTTATGCCAGATCTTCATACTGTAAATAATTAGCTAAAGGAAACCTCAAGAGGTTTCTTCAGAACACATACTTCACCATATTCTTACAGCATTTGCAATTTTAAAATCAGAAATTGAAGTGTATTTTAAATAGGAAACACTAATAACAGGCCTGCTTGTTTTTTCCCTGCATTAAGAGCAGGATTAATTTTCAAGCACTGCTGCACATTTTCCAGAGCAGTCACTAATCTGCTAATCTGTCTTTTGTAGAAGTGTTTAAATCGTTATGATCGGCTTCCTCATGCAACTATTGGGTTGAGTATTGCAGTGGAATAATTAGGAAAACATGAGGCAGAATTCCAAGAGAAAACAATGCAACTGGGGAGAAAAGAAACCGGGTTTGCAGTTAGGGCACAGGCTGTGGACTCAGGGCCTTTGGGCTCTCTGTTGGGACCTGGATTCAGGATGAACATGACCCAAATTCAAGGCTCAGCTCCTCAGTGCCTGTATTTGTAGTGATTGGCACAGGACTGCCCGTCCTGAACTGCAAATTCCAGTTAATGCCTCAATCCTAAAACATTTGCCCAGCAGAAAGTGCAATGCTGCTGCAAATTCTGTGGCAAAACTGCCGCCTCCAGATGGGAATGTGGGAGCTGTAAGGCTGTCCCTGCTCTGCAGGGTCCGGGATGCTCACCCTTACAGAGGCTCTGAGGATGGAGTCTGGACCAGGACAAAGCTCAGGCAAAGGCTGGAGCTTGCTCTGGTTCCCAGGTGAGTCACACACTCCTTGGTCTGGCAAAAACTGCTGTAGAAGGAAGATCCCTGAATGGTCCCATCTGTAGAAACAGTGGGAATTTTGAAGCCAGCACCTGTTGGTTTAAAAAAAAACCCCTCATCACATCCACAGATCCCTCACCCAAACCCAGTGGGTGCCCAAGAGTGTGTGACTCATTCTCTGCCTGCACACCTGCATGGCACAGGTGACTGCACTCAGTTTGGTTTATTTTATTTTATTGGGCTTGGTAACCTAATAAAAAAGTAGAAGAGTTCAAACCTGTAACTCTTCCTTCCCAAACTGGTCTTTTTGAAATACCTGACACTAGACTTCACTTTTCATTTCTGCTTATTAGAGCGAAATTTTGCTGGTTACAAAACTGAAAACAAAATTTCACAATATCTCAGTGGGGTGAAAAAGCAAATATTGATATTCATCCCAATGAGCTTTTGTTTTGTTACTTGCAGAGAGTGGAAAATTTGCAATGCCCCATCTTTGCAAGGAACACCATGAAGTAAATGCTGTTTCCCCAGATTACCACAGCCAGTTTCTGTAGCATCTCTCTGTGGTTAAGTTCACACTGTCCCCAACCAGGCACTTCTGTCAAACATTTATCTCACTGAAATATCTCAATATAAATAATAGTTTTTCAAATTATATTCCTATTTTTCCACAAAAATCACAAAAGCTGCTACTTGATTTACAGTTGTGAGAAAACCTCAAACACTGAAGTTTTGAAAACCAAAAGTGTGGAGTGCAATTTCTCTCCCATCCCTCTGCTGAAACACTCCTCGAGAAAGAGTTTTGCCTTGGAGTTACAAAACATGCAAACACAGTTTTTTGACTCTGTCCCATTAGGGAAAAAATATTCAAACAAAGCATGACTTTTTTCCTTTCTTTGACATATTCAAACACAAGTTATGGCTGATTTCAAACAGCTCTATGACAGGCAAATGTAATCTCAGAAATGATATATGCAAAAAGTGCCCCTCTGTAGCACTTGGTTGATGCTGTAATTTTTGGAAGCTGCAGATTGAAAGCAAACCAGTTATTTCCTGGAACTGGTGTTTCATAAAGGTTGCAGTCCCAGTTTTGTAACTCTCCACAGGCTGCCCTGGTAGGAATTAATGAAATACCTGGGCAGAGTAGTCAGAAGGGGAATTAAGTTCCCAACACATTCCAGCAGTGACTATCACCACACCCGCCCTCCACAATGACCAGCCCTCAAGAGACAGCCACAGAAAATTTGTCATTCGCATTCCTCAACATGCAACAAAACAAAGGAACAATCGAAAGGGAAGGAAAAAACCTTGGGATTCAGTCAGTGAGCTGCATGTGCTCAGAGGGGAAGGCTGTGAGGGAGAGGTTGAGCTCCATAGAACGCGTGGGGATTGAACAAGTTGTTCTTCCTGGGAAGGGCTGAGCTGGCCCATGGGTGGAAGGTGAATTTAGTGAAAGGAAAAGCCAGGCAGGTTGGTGTTTGAGGGGCCATAAAGTGTCCTGTTGGCTGACATGGTTGTCTCCCCACTCCTAGCAAAACTGCAGATTTTGTTAGTCAGATTTCAAGTCTTTTTGTTGTAGACCATTTCCACCCCAAATGGGTGAAGTTCAAATACATTTAGGATGAAATGCTGAAAAAAGCCCCATTTGATCAATAATATCCATTACAAGTTAGTGTCACACAGTGCAACACTATTCTGTTTACTTAAGGTGTCACTTAGACTGAAGAATAACAATCACTTTACACTGATTCTCCCAGCAAGAACCATCTTTAAATAATCAACATATTTTATGAAGTCAACACATTTTCACAAGACTGTTACTTTGGTTTGTCATTTAAAAAAAGTCATTCCATAAATCTAAACTAATTCTTTATCATGACCTACCATCATTTGTCAAAAAGGTACTTATAAATATGTATACGATCATCTTTTCTCTTTTTTCTTTTTACATGAAGAAGGTATCAATGCTACAACTAATTGGGCTAATTTGCATCAAAGACTATACATAATTAATTTGTTTGTTAAAAGCTTTCAGCATTTCTTACAGGAAGTGCAAGAGATCATTGCTGAAGTTTGAAGAAATAATTAGCAATAACAGATGTCAATGCACATAATTGTAAAATGAGACCAGAAAAGGTACTGACAGAGTCTAATTTCACAACTGGGTTTCTATCAAATATTCTGCTTAATGGTATATAGAAACAATTATGAGTATTTATTTTTTCCTCATTCCAAGGAGAAAGCTCATTTTTACCACTAAGTAAGAGCCTTAATTCTATTACTGCTTAAAATAATTATGAGATTTAATCAGTGTACGCTCAGACATGACCTTGTCATGAATGTCAGCCACTCGTTCTTGGAAGAGGAAAATGCAGAGCCACAGCAGCTCCAGTGGTCACTGGATCTTGTGGTGGACACGGAAGGAATGCACATCCCCCAAAAAGAGGAGAGGGGGTTGAACTTTACCGTGGTCTTTTCCAAACCAGAATGACCCACACAAGGCTGGGGTCTGGCTGAAGCCAAGGATGACCTGGGGTCAGCTGTGTCCCACCTGTGACCACGTGTCACGTCTCATGGGGAGTCCCTTCCCTCCCAGGGGGTTCCTCCTCTCTGATGCTGCACATGTTGGGCACTGAGGGCCCTCAGGGTCGTGTTAATACAGCAGAGAGTGTGGATATCCAAACTCAGGGAGCTGTTCTAGGTGGGTGCATGCATGTGAGTGCCATGCTGGACATCCATTCACAGTCCCCTCCTGCCCCTCTTCAGGCTGCAGTGTTTGCCCTGCCCCATTCTTTAAATAAAACTCACAGCAGAACAGATCTCCTCGTTTCTCTCAGCATCGTTGTGCTGTTACTTGGCCCAAATTCCCCATCCTAATGAAACCTTTCACCGGGAGCACCCACAGCTCTCAGCCCCTCTCAGCCCAGTTATTTTAGTGTGGCTTTCCAGTGTTTCCACAGGCAGTTTATGGCCCCAGAAGGAACGTGGCCCAGCTCTGGAGATACATGTCCCCATCCATAGCTCTTACACTTGGGACTGAGGGCTCCCTACAGGGGACTCTCTCCAATGTGCTGTGATTGCTGTGATCACTGTGATCACTGCCCAGCTTCCACCAATGCCTTCAAATCACACCACAAATCACTCCTCAACTGCACCCTAACACGCACAGACAAAATGCCAAGAGCACATCTTATTTTAGAGAGTGTTTTATTGCTGTCTATGACTTTCCACAGCATCTATCGATGCTCTGGAAATTGTTTTTGAGAGATAGAAACTGCTAACCAATCTTGCCCCAGAGGAGTCCCTCCCCTTGGAAGAAACAAATGGCAGCTCCATCGCAGGCAAATGAAGGGACCAGGGTGCCTGTTCAGGAACTGCTGGCATGGAGGATAATTATGACCTGTGAAAAGCTCTCCTGGAATCCTATCCATTAGGATTATCCTACATGAAAGAGGAGCTTTTCAGTATGAAAAAGGACAGGTGTGTCCACACCACAGCCTAGGTGCCACCTTCATTGTCCGAGCGACAGTTTCAGCACAACCCAGTTATTACCGTTTCCTCTTGTATCCAGTCTTAACAAGATTAAAGTTTTCTGTTCAATAAGCACCTACTCTTAGCTGGCCAGATTGCATTAGCATGGTTGGCATTCCACCAAGGTTTAGCAACTCTTTCTAAATGGGGTTTAATAAAGGACTTCGCAAGGATCATATAACTAGACAGAAAGAGTGTAGATAATCAAATTACTGGCTTTCAGCACATACTTAGCCTTCCTTGCATCCAGCCAAACAAGATTTCACATCAAATGCAGGAAAACTCCATGCAAATAAGCTGCTAATGATTATTAGAAGATTCTCACTCTTATGAGAGGATGTCTTATGACAGGTACTCAACATTTGCTCAAATGATTTGTCACCTCATTTTACAACAAATTTCAGGTGACACTTTCCATGTTTGAAGTATTCCTGGAGGTATTTCAGATTAATTACTCCTTACAGAACCTCTGTTTATAGCTAGGGAGTTCTCGGGGATGAAGGTAAGGGCTTGCCTGTGGTCACCCACCAGTGCACATCTGTCCTCTGAGGCCAAGCCAATGCTCCACAAGTTCTGCACAGCCCCACTGGGCACCATCAGCACCTTCTCTTTCCCTCTCTGTCCCTCTGGCGAGGCAGACACAGCCAGGGATCCCCACATTCACCTGAGCTCAGGTGGCATGGGCAGGGCCAGTGATTTGAGGTGAGTTTATGTGTTTTCCCACTGATGGCATGGGCAGACAACATCCAGCATCTCCAGTTTTCCAAGACCATTCACTTCCCCCCTTTCCACTGTAGCTCTGATGCAGAAAAGCCAATTAAAAGCAATGCTTCCCAGTCCCACTCTTCTTTCTGAGCCCCTGGAATATTTTTCACCTTTTCCCATTGTTCATCCTTGACCGTACATGTTTGTGGGATCCCGTTTATGGCTGAGGCCGCTGGCAGGGCAGCTCCAGAGGAGAAGATGCCAGCTCTGCCTGGGCTATGCATCACTAAGTGTTTGTCTTATGCCTAGACCTGCCAAAAGCCCAACATCAGGGTTTCACTGTACTCTCCCAGCATAGCAATGGTTAGATCCCTTTTATCTCTGATGGTAATTTTCATGGACACCTGCCAGGTTCTTTGTGTGCTACAGAGTTCCCCACTTCATTCAAAGAGAACTGTATTGTTCTCTTCTCCATTCCCTCAAATATATTTCCAAAAATTCAGCTGTAAAAAGAAGAGGTTTTCTTGGAACCTGGTGCTGGAAGCCTTGGCTCCTGATAGCTCCTCAGCTGCACAGACATCACAAAGATCTTAACAATCAGAAGTTTAAATGAAGATAGACCCAGGCCAGAAGCTTAAATCAGACCATTGATGCCTTTTGGTGCTTACAGACTCAGAATTAATGTATATAATTTGTTAATACATGAAATTACATTGGCTATCTAGCTGACTCCCAGTCTGAATACACCCTCAATTTTATCAGTAAAGAAATTGGCTGTCAGCTGGTGCTGCCTCCAGGTTTCCAAGTGGATGCCACAATTCCCAAGAGAAATAGCGAAGAGCAGAGTACGCAACCCACAGCAGGGTGACCTAAAAACTGGAGTTGAATCCGTGTCAGGCTGAGGCAGAACTTCAGCAGAGGAGAGCAGAGCTGCCTCCCCTCCAGAGCCTCACCGTGGTTCTGTAGGGCAGAATCAGATCAGCTCAGCAAGGATCAGATCAATTCACCAAGGTTTCCCTGTGGAAGGGAGCCCACCTTCTGTGGGTCAGTCTCAATGCCAGGGGTGTGTGCAGGGCAGGAGGGAGATGGGTCCCTATGCACAGATTTAGGATTTTATGAAGAAGGCAGAATTCCATCAGGAAATCCATACCTGTGACGCCCTTTGTGGAAAATCAAACTCACACCCCAGTGGTAGCTTGGGCTTTGAATCCCAGTGCTTTTCCAGACTCCAGGAGAGCTTGGTGCGAGGCTCTGCTCACCCAGCAGCTCAGCTCCCTCCCCAGAGCATTCACAACACTCAAAAATCACTTAATACACCTCAGCACCCTATTCTGCACATACTCTGCTCTCCAAGTAAAGCAACCAGAGCGTTCTCCATGTACCACTTGCCTTCTGGCAGCTCCACTTTATGACAAAACCTTGCATGGAAACATAATAAAAACATAAATGAAAGACAAGACAGCACAGTTGAGTGGATTTCAATAAAGGGGCTGACAGCAGAAATCCTCAAATCCACACCTTTCACAGCCACAAGCACCTCCAGGAGACCCAAGGGGGGCAGGAGGCTGCAGCCACCAGAGGCCCCACACTGCAGAGGGCAGATGCTCAATTTGCACCCAATTCCAGCCACAGGAATCCCTCCTGCTCCCAGACCCACCCACCCCACAGGAAATAAGATTTTTGGCCATCTGCTGCAGCAACGAGATATTATTAATAAGATATGGAATTCCCTGGGAGAGAAGAACATCACCTTAGATAATCATAAGCAAAAAGTCATCTCTTTTAATTTATTTTTTTTTCCCCTGCACTTTTAGGTTTTCTCTGGTCTAACTAGAAAGGCAGCTCTTGGCTTTTATTGGAGTTTTCCTCCTTCCCAGCTGTGCAGCAGCAGCTCTGCTGGAGCACAATTTGGGCACTACAGGTGCTTGAAAGCACCATGGCTGCAGACAGTTTTCTGTTCAGTGCCCAGAAATATTTCCAGAGAATTAAGATTTAATCCAACATCATTTTACCTACAGACACAGTTCCTGGTTGACTGTACAATAAAGAAGTGCTTTTATATTCAATGATCATTTTACAGTGATCAGGCTCCTCTCGTTTCCAGAGAAATCAGTGGCAGTGGAGGGCACTAGCATCTTTTTTCATTTTAAAATTACCCAAATTTAAGGATAATAATTGAGACTGGGAACAATAATGCCACAATGCCTTTCATTTAGCTTAAATTTTTTCATCCATTGCAACATATAACTTTTTTTTTTTCCTTTTGTCCTATTTTGTCTTTTAGGATTTTTGGTTTTGTTGCAACAGAAAAAGCACTGCAACACTGAAGTGCAACAGAAAAAGCACTGCACAACAAAGCACTAAAACACTTGGGAAGGAAACACAAGAAAATTGAAACGTGCTTTCAGACCAACCCATTTTCTTCCCGGTTCTCCTTCCAGTTCAGAAAAGTAATTATATACCCTGGAATTTGTGATTGTTTCCCCTAAATATTGCAGCTACCTTTAAGCACAATCACTTCCAGAAAGACTTTGCTTTTTGCAGCATAAAGTTTAAGAAATAATAAAGGGATGAAATCCCTTGAGCTGCAGTTTTGCCAACAAGTCTAAAAAGGTATTACAACTTTTTAGAATAGGAAATATAGAAGCTATTTAGGAGGAACAGAATCCAGACCAGTGTTCTCATTCCTCACTTTTCACCCCTGCTGTTATCATTACAATAATGAAATATTTTAATCTTGAGGTTTTTCACTTATTAGGTTCCAGTTAAGGACTTTATAACTTAAATAGATGATAAAGATTTATTTTTCAGCTGCTTTCACACACTCTCTCCCTTTTCCTTGGACCCTTTCACAGCTCCTTTGCAGACTTTACTAAAAAAATGGGAAATTGCACAGTCCACCTAATTAGTAGAATGACAGCTGCATGGACCAATGGCTGATATCAGAATATTCCTTATCAAAAGCAATTCTCTCCCTGAATCTCGCTCCAGCCCCAGAGTGCCATGAAAAAGTCTTGGCTAGGGCACACAGTGATACTTGTCCCAGCATCTGCCCTCCATCCCAATAAACTGCTGGAATTACACAAGGAAAAGCAGAATAAAATATCAGGTATCTTTACAAACCTCCCATTTCACCAGTTTTGCTGGTGTTTAGACCTCACAAAGCCTGTACACACAACACAAACGATTTCTGATATCCACTGAAACAAGTACAACTTCAGCATCCAAAACTACAGGATCCCATCTAGGATATTCCTCGCCTTCCCTCCAAACATTGTGATTGTGTGGCAATTCCCTGTGGACTTCTGCAGCTTTTTCCCTTTGAATTTTTGGAAGTGAAGGAATGAGTTCTGCTGGATGTCAGCATGGATCAGGCTCATTAGTGCAGATCTCTGAGTGCCCAGAGAGCACCATCCAAACCCTGACTCCAAACGCTGGAGAGCGACAGTTAATTTTTCTAATGATACACAAAAGTATCAGGAGCATTTCTGACATTTTCCTTTTAATTCTCTTCCCCTGCAACCTTCCCCAAAAAATCTGCAAGTCCAAACAACAAAGGGCTAAAGCACTGACAAGCACGTGGTTCTCTCTTCTTTGGAAATGTTTTGAATTTGCTAGGAAGAAGTTTCTTATTACAAATATTGCTAAATTAAATTCTTTGTCAATCAAACCTAACAACCAAGTCTCTTGAAAGACAATTATGTATCATTAAAAATAAATATTAGAGATTTTTTTCCCAGAAATTACTATAAGGATTTTATAGCTAGCTGAAAACACAAATATTTTTCTAAAGGATGATTAATTGAAATAAGCCTAGTTCAAAATAATTTTTCATTTAAATTTTCATTTAATTTTAAATGACCACTCATTTATGATTGCTGCTATTAAAATTAACCACTCATCTTTTCTACAAACCAAGACAAACATTTTCCACAAACTTGGCATCACATGTTAGAGATGAAACCCACAGACTGCACAATTCTTGAAAGATTGGATCGAGATCTAGATATTGACAACCCCAAACCAATTTCAACAAATAGAAACCTTTCCATGATGTAGCATCAGATCCTACTGAAGTTTTTCCTACACCCTTGCTCCTTGCTTTTCCACTTTGAACAAATTACCAGGAGACTTGGCCACGTTGTGGTGTTGTTGTTAGACACAAGTTTCTCCTACTAAAGCTAAACTGAAAAAAAAAAAAAAAAGATCAAAGAAGCTTTCAACAGTGAAATTAGGGCACGTAAAGTTGAAATAGGCATTTCTTGCAACATTTAACTCATTTAGCTCTTTTGATTGCAAGCTTTCTCTCTCTAAAAGGAAGCGCCAGAGGAGATAGAAACACGGTCAGAAAACGTGTGCCAAGCTTTTTTTACTTATTCAGCACCCCTAAAGCACAAACCCTCTCAGTTCCCAAGGTCTGTTTTGCAGCATCTTTCTGAGGCAGGTGAGCTGCTGTTGGTTAAAGCATGGGAAGGGAAGTCAGGACACAAACCCTGCACCTAGACAGGGGCTGGGTGAGCAGAGCTGGCTGGGTGTGTGTCTAACAGCTGCTGCAGAGAGCACAGGCAGAAAACTCTTGAATTGCTGCACTTTGAAACAAGTCTCATTTCAGTCCTATATCTATAGACAGACAGGGTTTTATTTTATTTTATTTTCTGAAGCCCTGAACACACTCCTATCTTTTCCTAGAAAAGCCTGGTGTCATCTCTGGACCGAGAAGATCCCTGAACCATCTCCTGGTTTGTTTCCTGCACAAACAAAGCTCTCCCCAGCCTCCTCACACACAGCAAGGCCGAGCTGTACAAAAGTTGTGTTTTCTTTCCAGCTGCCCAAAGCTAAAGAACTTTTCCCCTCTCTCCATCCTTGTCTGGCATCATCAGAGAGCTGAATCCAACTGTCTGCCCCTCTCTGTGCCCAAAAGGCATGAAGGACATGGAGGAACTGTGGGCTCTATCACATGCAAAATTTCTTTTGCAGCACATCAGAAGCAGACGTGATCCCTTCTGACACCACATCAAGAAACAGTTTTGTTTCTTTCTTTACCCCGAGCTAAATGAAGGGTTTATATTCCGCTTGTGGTTGATGCCCGTGTTGAGAGCCATGGATCCTCCTGAGCCTCTGTGCTGGGTCAGGCACCACTGCCTCTGCAGCAGGCAGCCCTCAGCCCACCGAGAACTCCTCTGAGCTGCCTTCCTGGCAGGGCTCTTTTCCTTCCCATAAATTACATTATTATTCCCTTTGGGTTTGGTGCCTCTCCTGGGGCTGAGAGGCAGAGCAGCAGCCCCAGCACAGGGTGGGACCCAGCCATGAGCTCCATGTGGAGTTTTGGGGATGCCAGGGGTGGCAGAAGGTCCAGATGGACATTTCCATGGCTCCACACACGAGTCACATCAGCAGCACCTGGCAGCCCTGAACTGCCCATCAAAGCTGCCCTTTCCTTCTCTCCCTCATCCACAAACGACCTCTTCATTGGAGGAGCAGATTTGGAAAAGATGAAGAAACAAATGGGAGCAGCAGGGAAAAAAATTCTTTCAGTGATTTCAGTGATTTGACCATTCCAGTGTGGTTTTTTTTTCCTTGCCAGACTTGGATTTTTCAATCTTTGACTGGCATTTGGGTAATGGTGGGAAAGACTGTGCCATTCCCATCACAGCAGGAAATATCAACCACAAATTCCCCACAGCAGATAAAAAAACCAAACTTAATTCTTTTGCAAAGATAAAGTTGCAGATAGGTATTTATCAATTTTTTCTTTAAAATTATGATTTCATAACAAATAAAAATTATTTTTTTCATAATTGATTTCAGTCAGCAGATGACTATGATCAATATAAATGCAAAGAAAACCAGTAGAACTCTTTTTAGAAAGTATTTCTTGCATAAATTAAATCAACTGTCAGAAAAGAGAAAATTTTACAGACAAATGAAGCTTTTGAGCCAAAAGTTCCACCTTGGTGAATAAACACAGCCCAAACATGAGTAAAACCTGAACACCATCAGGACAGGGAGCAACCAGAGGAGCAAAGTGTGTCATTTTTCTATCTTCTTAATATTGAAACCCTTCTTTTTTTTCCCTCCTGAGCTGAGTGGATTTCTACAGCCCTTTCATCAGCACACAGATTCGTAGCAGGAGCTGTGTGTTTGTATTAATCAAAAGCATGTGGCAACACGCTACACGTGGAGATAAACAGCGTGGTTAATGGAGAGAAACGTTCTGCTCAGCGTTTTGCTGGTTCTGCTCTCTCTGCTCAGTTGGTTTGCATTTCTTAAGAAAAATTAAACTGAAAAAAACCAAAAAAAAACCCCCAATGTTTCTTAAAATTCCCCATTGGAAACCTGAAATTTTTAAAAATTTGATTTTCTCATCCCTACCCTGAGCAGTAACTATAACACACAACATTTTTTACTCTAGACACCAGCATTTCTTTCATATGCCAAATTCTTTAAGCTATATTACTTGGAAATTGAAATTGATGGAGGACAGCTGATCTAAAAGATTCTTTTCTTTAAGTTTAATATGCCACATCACATGATCTTGTCAGGTGGGATCATGTCAGTGATATTTATGCCATAATGTGAATCAGCCATGTATAAGTTGACTGTACTAATAGAGCAAAAGGACACAGATTTTTTTTGGCAGTATCTTGCCTGACTTTTTCTCTTTTCTTCCCTTCTTTTTCAAGAGGGAAAAAAGTCTGAGTTTTGAGCAGTGGCTAAATCACAGAGAAACTTCTACCAAGCCCAGATTCCTGATCTGTGCTTTGTGTGGGTGGATCAGAGCACCAGTAATAGGAAAGCCATTAGATGAAAATGAAAGAGAGTTTTTTAACATTTTCTTTCAGCTCAGCTGTTGCTATGGTGTTTTTCTTCTACAGAAGTCAGAAAATTCAAACTCCACTTGTGGAATCACCTTTCTCTGACTGATTTTCTCCTCTCTATCTTCTCTATCTTCTATCACTGAGACACAACAAGAGGAGCAGTGTCTGAGGTCATCTTTCAGCTGAAGACTAGGAGAAATAAATGAATAAATTTACAGAGTCTCTGACATGTTGTAGGACTCTTGGCAGCCCAAACCATGATGGGTGGCAAAAGAAACTTGTCTGAAATCCTTGCTGTGCCCTGAGGAAGGGTCTGAGGGCAAATTCTGCTTCCACTGACACCCTTCTCCCCCTGCTGAAGAATCTGGTGATGGAATTTGGCCACGTGCAGCCAATTCTGTACCTGGGCTGCTGGTTATTTCTCTCTCAACTCAGAGGTCCAAGTGCCCGGCACCGTGACAGCCAACCTCTGAAATCCCTCTGCATTCCCTTTGTCCTTGAGGAAAGAAAGTGATCTCTCCTGCTGGCAACCAGGAAATCCAGCTGGGCAGATGTTTCTGCCAATAACTTGTTCTAGCAGAGCTCCAAATAATCTTTTTGAGGTCTCTTTCCTATGCCCTTCCAACACAGAGTGGTTTTCACTTGTCCTGGTGGCACTGGTTCCCACTATCCCTTTGGGCTGTGATGTTTTTCACACTAAAACAGTAAATAATTTGCTGAGAAAACCCACATACATACACAGGGCTCCAAAATCAGCTTGATGACATAAGCCAGAGCTCCAAGGCCCAGCTCACTCACCAGGTACAAGGTGTGCAAAAGCTGCCTGCGCTGCCTGTGGCTCCAGATTAGCATCATTTACCCTTCGCTGTGAAGGTTATTTCAAACACAGAAAAGCAGCTTTGCCACTTCTCATTTTATCCCACAAAGAAAGCTGATTTAATTTGCAGTTGGTGGGGAAGTCAGCTGTTCCACCTGTGCCACGACAGGCCGATGTTCCCGCTGCTGCTGTCCTGGTGTGGCTGCTGGAACGCTTCTGTGGGAATAAACTGAGCGCCAAAAATAGAACAGGGGAAAAAATCAACTGCCTTCTAAATTTTATAACCAGTTCTCCTGCAAGCAAATTGGGAGCAGCTCAGAAATGTCATCTCAGAAGGCCATGCAGCTCTAAAATTGCTTTTCTGGCCCCAAAACAATAAAAGTTTGACAGTTGCAGGAGTGAAGGAAGCATAAGGACCAAGTCTAAAGTTTATACTGCCCATTATCAGCTCATGGATGGTTAAATTAACAATAACAGAAGACATTATTAATGTTTAAAGAAATATTAAGTCTTTGTTAATAATATTTAATATGTTGTCTCATTCTGGTTTCCAGCAGATCCAGGAGAATGATGTTTATCAGAAGTCTGGAAGCATTTCCTTCTGGGCAAGGAGCTGCCTGCAGGTAACTACCACTGCCCCAAGAGGTGACTAAACCAGAAACAGATAAAATGTTCCAGCAGAAGTGCTGCAATAAACAGAAATCTGCTGTTTTCTATTCATTTGTGCCTTTACAGAACTGTTCAATAAAACCTGATTTCCAGAGCTTTAATGGTGCTATGTGGAAAAAGATTAAATCTCATTCCATGATAAGAAACAGATATTATAAAGAAGACATCCCATCTTTTTTCTTACTTTTATTTATTTTAGGAGGATGCTTTTTGCATAAGTGGACAAAATCTGCAACAAACTTCTCCATAGATTCATGAAAACAAGGTGCCACTGATCACAAACCACATATTCCAACTGACAGAGAAAGATAAGTTACATTAGTTTATATTTCTGGAGATGATCTAAGCTCTTAGTTATCTGTTACATCAAATGTCTCAGTTTTCCTTCTGTAATCTAATATCCACCTTCAAGCTCCCCTTACATTTAAAATTTATACAAGTTTTTTCAGATGCTGCCATTTTGCCTCAGGCTTTGTAGGTGTTAAGCTCCAGTAATAATCTACACTGTTTCTTTAAGAAAGTTCATCCATTCACTTTAATTACATTTTCAGCCCTGGTTATTGTCCCTGTGCCTGCAAAGAATGTTTCCAGCCATAAAAAACCATTATCTGCCACAATTATGGATAACCAGAGGATGGCCAGAGGGCAGAAATGCCATGGTGAATGATTGTACCGCAATTCAGCGCAGAATTTATAACTTTCCTCAGGGCTAACTGTCAGCCTGATCACAATGCCTGACAAAAAAGATCCAGTAAAGCAAATGCAGATGCTTCTTCTTGCCTGCATGGTTGCTCTTTTTAATTTTTTTTTATTAAGGTGCAGTTTGTTGTGATACATTCAGTTGCAGCCACCGTGGATGCAGCGCTACAGAAGGGACTCTCCGGCCTGACTCGTTTTGCTGGAGCACAGATCCAGACCAGCACCAAATCTGAAACACGTGGTTCCTGTGCAGCCAGGACACCTCTGAGGTGTTCAGAAAACACTGCTGAACATCTGTCCTGATGGCCAAACCACAGCTCAGTTTCAGCTCTAGCACAGCCTCCCTGCTCCCCGTTACAGATGGAGACAGAGATAATTTTCCACAGCTTCCCATGTTACTGCTCTTGCAACATTAGATCTTTCCATCACTAATTCTTGTGGTTATTAACATCCAGAGGAATGCCAGACTGGAAGAAAGATTAACTTTTTGACACAGCATTTGAGCATATTCAATTATTTCTCTCGTTCTATCAGGACAGAGGTTTGTGTTACACCTCCTGATGCAGGAGGAGAGGACAAGGAGATCCTGAGTCCCATCATGACATTTCAGGAGGAGAATAATACAAATCCTTTTATATTTATTTTTTTCTTCCCCAGTCAGAAGTCTCAAAGCACAATACAAACATGACTCAGAATTATTCTCCTTGGTTTTGTGGTGAAAGAAAACAGCAGTTGAGAGGGGCTGGGGTGATGTTCCTGGCATCCTTGGTGCCTGTGCAGCTTCCAGCAGAGCAGCAGGGTCTGTCATCCCATCCCACATTTTTGGGAGCCACATTTTTGGACCCATGTGAAGGGATAAAGCAGGTTGAAGTTCTTCCCCAACCTCTGGTGGGCTCCAGACTCGTTCAGCCTGTGCTCAGGTGCTGGTACACATTCCCACAGAGCAGCTGAGCCCCAAAGTTGGACTTTGTGCCTAATCTCAGACTTTCACAGAGAGATAAAGAGGCAAAGCCAGGACCTGCTGCTCTTGGCTTTAGCAGAGGATGCTGCCTTTCCCAGCAAGAAGGTAAGTGCAGAATAAAGAGCTTGAAAACAAATTTCACTTCTACACCAGTGTCTTCCCAGGATTTCCAAAAATAACGTGTTCCTAATGAGACAATAATGCCTGGACTTTAGGAAGTCAAGGGCCTTTAGAGGTGTGGCCCTGTCTGTCCACAGATCAGACTGAGAGAATCCTCTGTAGATCAGCTCAATTCTCCTCACTTTGGTTTTAACCACAGGAATTCCAAATACGGAAATGATAAAGGATAAAAATTTGGAGAAGATGACAGAGCTGTGTTTTTCTGGGTTCTGGGTCTTGCTGAGAGATAGCTTAGTAAGAAGGCTCTGCTTAGCAAAACCCCTCTGAATTCTGTTCTAAACTTTTTGGGTTTCTCCCTCTAAGCATGACCAGTTCCAAACCAGATGAAGCAGAGCAGAAGTATTTCTCACAATCTTTGAGAAGGCAAATCTTCCTCAATTTCTACCACCCTAACCCCACTCTGGCATGATCAGGTCAGAAGATTTGGCACCCCTGATCTTGCTTCAAACTCAGTTTCTATCCAAAACATCATCAGAGGCAAAACCCCACCCCTTGGCATATCTTCAATAAAACATCATTCTACCTGAACCTCAGAAAAGATAAACTATTAAAGTAATAAGAGGATAATTTAACCTCTTTAATCAGATAATCCTCCAGCACATTGGACATTTATTTGCAGGGTATATTCTACCGTAATAAGTTTGCAGCTCAGATTTAAACAATTCCCCACCCTCAGAAAAAAGCTGAAGGAAGTGGTTGAGACATTCCATATCTCAGGTGCCATTATGTGAATGTGAAAACAAATGAGTTTAATTGGGGAGAAATTCATCCCAGACAGAGGGCTCGCCCAAGGCCCTTGTCTGAGAAACCCCACTTAACTCCTCTCCAGCACAGAGCAGCTACACAGGCACTGGATGGCAATTAAGCCCTACTTATCTTCTTAATGAAGGGCTGAAGCTGAAAATGAATTATTGTTTTGATGTGTAAATGCTGTTGGTTTGGTAAGGTAGTGAAAGGATTCTGTCAGGGGGGACAGGCAGGACTGGGGTGATGAAGGGTTTGCATGAACATCCCTGAAAACGTCGTGGAGCTCTCCACGGCTCTCCAGCAGCGCCGAGAACGGAGCCCGGCACTCAGCCTGAAACTGCAAATTCAGCAGCCCTGGATCCTCCCGTGTCTTTGTGCCAGTTTCAGCCAAGCGTTCCTTTCAGAGACCAAAACAAACAGAAAAAGCTTCCCTGAAAACCAGAATGTCTCATTTCAGTGTTTGCTAAAATAATTGATTTATTTTCTAAGCAGTCATTCATTCTCATGTTTCCTTCAATGTCATAGAAATAAAAGTTAAGTATTCAAAAATAAAGAAACTGTTTTACTTTGGGCCAAGCCAAAGACTTTTTAGCTTTTCCATAACTTTTCAATTGCTGAAAATATTTTAGAATTTTTTAAAAATACTTTTTACCCAGATTAATTGTTTTCCTAAATTTAACATTGTCCAGGAGAAACAATTAATACAAGTCAACATGTGGTGAAAGACCATGCAATTAATTAGAAAAAAAAAACAACCAAAAAACAAAACATAACTTTAGTCTCATTTGAAATTCAAATAAGGGAAAAATTGTCATAATTTTTTAGTTTTTGCTGAGCTGTGCCTTTGCATTAAGTGTATTTACACATTAATTTACATTTACATCTTTCAGGTGGCTGCAGTCCTGAACAGGGATTTTTGAAAGACAATTTCCCTGATACTGATCTTTGGAAATGAAAACATTTCTCTTGCTCTGAAAGAAAAGTGAAATACGGTTCTTCCTCCTTCCTCAAGTGCCAAAGATCTGTGAGCTGGTTTGGATTTCCCCAATACAGGCACTGAAATTCATCAGATTTTTTTCAAGCCCCTGGAATCCATGAGTGGTGAGAACAGAGTGAGCCAAAATTAGGGATGCCCTGTTCCAAGAAGTGACCTTCACCTTGGGGTCTCCAGACCTGAAGCAGTGCAGGGACTTAGATCAGGAACTTTCAAAAACCCAGCCTATCACAAAAAAGTTTAATATTTAATAAAGAAGTGTACTCAGCCCATTGGAAGAAGATGAAAATCCAGAGGAAAACTCCTTTGAAAGTGTGGGAGATTTTTATGGTTTTCCCAGTGGGGTTTCAACCTTCTCCTTAACAATCACAAATAGTAGGATTTATTTAAAGACAAGAACACAGAAATTGTTTCAATGTGTTAGTAGTCAGAATTTTACTTTAGGAAGTGGAATTGTGATTAATTAATTGTCTGATGCATGGATATCTCACTTGCCAGACTGAATTTCCCAGGAGAGATTGTGTTACCTAGATTTGGGGAATAGCTAAAATTGCCCAATATAAACATTTTTTAAAGGCCAGAGAAGTCACAGGGATGGGAAGGGTAAAGGGAGACACTGGCCCTCTGTCCCTTTCTCACCTCCAAAACATGCTGGTTTTCTGAGATATGAACAAGAGCCATGATTAAGGTGTAAAAAATAAAAATTAATCTATATCCATAGGCATCTGTATTTTAAAGGATTGCTGGAAAATATCATTGGAGAGCCACACTCTTGCACTGCCCCAGTCATAAATCCATATACAGGTTTGGGGTCTGTGATTAGAGATGTTAAATTCTAGTTTATAGTTAAAAAAAAAAGACAAAGCCACCCTACTGCTAACTGAAATCATCCTTGTTTCTGCCCCACTTCATTAGACACACAAAATTCCCTTTGCATGACTGCAAGATCAAATCCCTCATCCCAGATTGTAATTACAGAGTAGTCGGGGAGTAGGTGCCATCTCCCCTTTGCAGGGTCCTACAGCTCATTAGTCAATCACATTATTAAGACATTCTCAGTTTTAATAAATGAAGGTGGTGCTCATCTCAAGGCTGAGAATGGATGTTTTTATGGAAATAAATATTTGATGCTTATCTTCACAGCATCTCCTTAAGAAAACCATTATCACTTCAAAATAGTTCCTCCCAGCAAAAAAGACACAATTACGTAAGTCTTGTGCAAGCCAAGCCAGGAGGAGATGCCAGGTTGTGTTTATGTTTTTGCCATACTTTAGACCCAAAAATCAGGAATGGAATAAGCTGGTGAAACTTTAAATAGAGTCTCAAACCTACAAGGACCTGGTGCTTCAGCCACCCACAGAAGAGCAAATGCCTCTGACAGGCTCCATCCCAGCTGACTCACAAATTAAATCTGGATTTTGAACCTGCCTTTAGTAAGAGCTTGTTCCTCAGGTAGGTCCATGGAACAACGGGATAACAGAATCCAATGCTTTGCTTAAATGCTAAAAATCATCCACTTAAGGGGAGCAATTATCACTGATCTTTCATGCTAGCTACTTAACATTTAATACCTCACTCCCTAAGATATGAAAATAAGTTATTTTAACCTCCTGAAGTAGGTTTGAAAGGTCTCCTAAAATTTCTCAGGACCAGTCTCATTTAGAAGTAAGTGGAATTATGTTCAGAAGCTACTTAGATGCTTTTAAAAAAATCCTTCTTGATATTTTAAATACGTAGCCCTGCAGTGATTTTCCCTTCAGTACTTCTTGAAATCAAGCTTAAAAAATGGACTTTGGAGCCAAGATGCCTCTCTGTATCTGCATTTTCTGTTGGCTGGTTTTCCTGCTGTAACACAGGGCTGCACTGCTGTGGCCACAAGCCTACCCAAAATATCACCACGAGAGCCCAGCTGCTCTTCTGGGACTGCTGAGTGACCATCAATCACATCAAGATCAGCCATGCCTGAAAATATTGTCTTTGGTAAATAAAAGGGTTTCAAAACCCCTCTTGTTCCAAAGTGCTCTTCTTTGGAAGCATTTAAACTGCCAAAATCGAGCTTCTTTACTGCATTCTGCAGAGATTAAGACTGATGGCAAAATGAACTCTCTGAATGTCTTGGGAATAAATGCCTCCTAATAATCAAGCTTATTACTCTGAGTACTCCATGCTTGCTAACTTTGAAGTATAATGTTTGGAGTGCATATTTAGTTTTATATTTAGTCCTTGTAGCGCACAGGAATGTGGATTTTACAGTTTTTTATTAGTCCAAATATTCAGAAAGCAAACAGAAAGAAAGAAGACATTATTACTGCTATAATTAATAAATATTTATATTACAGAAGTACACAGGATTTCCAGTCAGGAGAGTGACCCTCTACTTTTAAATAATGCACATCTTGCTAGATTTCTATTTAGATCTATTTAGATAATTTGTAATTACATCTCACAAAATAAGGGAATTTAGTTGCACAGATTGTAGGGTGGCTTTGTCCCCATGGCATTGCACTCACAGCCATGCAGCTCACTGGGAGTTCAAGGGAAAAGATTAAACTATTGTCAGGGTGGAGAGTCATCTGTCTGAAATGCAATTACCACAAAGGGAATTTTTACATTATTTTAGTATTTTATTACACAGCCAAAAAGAAATCACAGTAATCCCTTCTTGTGCCGCCTGCTGTGCAGGAATCCCAGCTGGAATCCCAGCGTGTCCTTTAGTGGAACAGCTCCCAGTCTGCACTAGCAGGAGGAATGTAAGCCTGCAGGTTTCTGGGCTAGTTTGACTCATCAATTAATAGGTAATCTCAGGGACACATCCACTGGCCACACAGCCCTCAGTACAAGGCTGGCAAACCCCTCGGGATGATGTTCCCACCTGGTTTCCTTTTGTCTCAGGCAAGCCCCTGCCCCACCAAATGGCTCTGATGCTTCAGCCCTATCGCTTGCAATGGAAATGAAAAGACTTAGCACTGTAGAAAATCCCCCTAGCAGGCTTTGAAAAACGGAATCTCTAATTACTGAACACATGAAAGAATTGAATTGGGAGCCCCCAGACCCCTCCACGTTGCACGAGAGGCTCATCCCAGCTCCAGCTGGTGGGTGCTGGGGAGGAACACTGGCTTTACAAAACCCGTCTGCCAGCAGCTGGAGCTGGGACTGCTCACACCCTGCTGGTGCAGACAGCGAGGAAACCATCCAGAGTCCCAAATAAACTAATGAATTACTCTCCTCCTCCCAACAGCCTCAACGCTGGAGCCAGGAGCCGTAATCGCGCTCCTGCTGCCTCTGAGTCACGGAGAGCCGGAGCCCGGCGCGGTGTGCAGAGTCAGCAGAGGCGGGTGCTGAGCTGCATTGTGTCTGAAAGTCAGTCAAACCAGTTTAAAGATAAACTCCTCTTCCCCTGGCCCCTCCACAGGCCCCTCTGTGCACACACGGCGCTGCCCATTCCCGCCACGCAGGCGGCTTTTTGGAAGAGAGCGCCCGACTCGCATCAAAGAGCTTTTGCCCTTTGGGTTAAACCGTGTTAGCCCAGGCCCTGAGCAGGCAGAGGAACCAAAGCTGAGGTTTTCAGAGGAGCCTGGAGGAGCCAAGCGTTCAAAACCCATTAAAATTCAACAAGAGCGAAGCGCTCGCGCTCTCAGGCGCCGTTGAACATCTCGGCCTCTGTCCTAGGGTTAAACCAAGATGAGGAGCTGTCACCTCGTTGCTGGTTTCCTAAGGACAAAGGAGGGTCCACAACAGCAAAGACAGGTAGGGTGAGACCCTTCCATTCATCACAACCACAGAAAACTTCCCCCAAAGCTGCCCCATTGATTTTCCCCCAACGCCAGAGTCACTGCACAGCTGGAGAGGGTAAATGGTGCCTGCCCTAAACCATTGATACTGTGGGAAGCAGAAAACACCTTTTTCATTTCTCCTCTAAACTTTCATTTCATATCCAACTGCATGGAAATGGGAATTTTTCATAATGAACCATTTTACATCTGTCTCTGATAAAAACTAAATTACTGGCAAAATATATTCAATCCCCTCTGCCACTGATGTGGCATTTGAAATTAATTAGCAGATAAGTTATGGGAGATATTAATGGTCTGTGAATGAATTTTAAGTATTTTAATATTCAAAATTCAAATTGACACAAGAGGCCGCATAGCTTGGTTCTTCTGCCTGGCTGTGATGAAATGCTATGAGCCCTTTTCTGCTAAGAAAATATATGTATTCAATGTTTTTGGAGATGTTTACTGATATTTGAGTAATATTAACATCTTAGGTGAATGTTTCTGCCACAAGGTTCAGCTGTCTGTTTGATCAGAAAAGTAAAAAGCTAAAACTAAGCAAATATCATGATTAAAACCTCTGGGAACATTTTAGGGCAGCTCAAATTTTGGATAAATCTAGCTCATATAAAATTGCTGCTAATCCATGTATTTTCTTTCATTCTTCTCCTATTCCAGTGTAAAGAAAATTATTTCTTCCTTTTTTTAGCAATAAGAATAAAAGAGTTTATTATCATTAAATCTACTAAAACATCTCAAAGCTTGAATTTTCCAAATAGCCACATTTCCTTTTTTTACAGAAAAAACTAAACTGCAAAAATTTACATTGAATCATTTTTACCCTATGGATAGTCTCCAAAATTTTTCAATTCTTCATATTTTTTGAATATGTTTAACATAAATTAAAAAAAAAATAAAAATAATGTTTCATCAACTAAGAATAAATCTGATCCTGCACCTAATTCCCACTTTCCAAGTTGCAAACAGCAATAACTCTTGAAAGACTTTTTAGGAGAGATCATCTCAAAGAGAGGGAAGATAAACACACAATTCCCTTTAAATTCCAGTAGGAACATTCCCACTATGGGATATCTTTGGGTTGTTATTTGACCTCAGGATAACACAACATCACAACTGCTGGTGCTCAAGGCTCTGTTCCCACTGCAAATGCAAAGTACAAGTTACAGACATTTTCCCTGGAAACAGAAGTTGCAGATGCCCAACCTTTGGTTATGTTTTGTGCCTGCTGCAGGCAGGAGTGGGACTGGGAAAAGATGCCCTGATGCTCAGGTCCCAGATTACTGCCCCTCATTCATGTTCAAATATAAGCAGTTATAGCCCAAAATATTGCTGCTGGTCTGCTCCCCAGGGAATTGCCTTTCCCACTGATCCCAGGGCAGTTTCACAGCCACCAAGGCAGCAACTATAATTTTCATCACAGGCCACTTTTCCAAATCTTTCCGTGGTGTGTGATGAACACCAGTGATGGTTACAGAGATTCACCTTGGGTCACGATGCAATGATCTACAAGTCAGTGCTCTGAGGGATGGAGGAGGAAAGGGATCTCTTATCAACAGCAGGAGAAGGGCCAGGCTTATCAGGAGCCCTCCTCTCTAACCCACAAGGCATCAAAGACAAGAAAACCACTGATATTGGGATGGCAAGTGAGAACCCAGCTCCAGGAATGCTACAGGATATGAGACAATGCCATGGCCAACCACCAGAAGCAACAGGACCTGGGATCTTGAGGATCTCAGCCACAGGACATATCTGCACCTCACAGCATTGAATTAAAAAATTAACAGAGGAGGTGCACACAGCTATTCTAAGGATCAAAAGCAGCCTTGCTACAGCAGCGTGGGCTCTGGGAGAATTCTTCCAGCATTTGGTGCAAATGCAAATTTCTGCTGCCCTTCACCATAGCCATCTCCAATCTCTCTCTGCACAGGGTTCCACTGGTATAAATGGTGATAAATGACAACTTCCAGGGTTTTCTGGTGGGTGTGAGAATGGAAATCATTATCCTCAGTGGGGAATACTCAAACATCTCATTCCAGACACTGTTTTTGCTCCAGCTCCCAGCGTTGCATCAGTCCACAGGCAACTCGTGCACCTCGAGAGCTTTTCAGGGAGATCCAGGAGGGACTGTGCCTACTTGCACAGGGAATTCAAACAGCTTATTACCAAAGCCATTTTCTTTTTTTTATTATTACTTTCTTCAAACAAAGCTAATAAATCAAATCACCCAAGATGCACATTATGCAAAGCTTAATTAGATTTGGCAAACATCTTGCTAGGAGTAGCACCCATCTGACTTCAGATCAGAGAACTCAGGTTTGATGGGTGGAACCAAATCGCCCACTTTGGAGTTGCTAAATCTACTTTTAAATGCAGTGTGTTTGCATTTTTTCACTCTGGGACCTGGAGGAGGTTAGCTTTGTTTGACTTCTGGGCAACGGGAACAGTGGAAGAGAATTCAGAAATAGAGGGAGACACATTTCTGCAGAGCATAAATCTCTTGTTCTGCAGGCATGGAGGAATCACAAAGTTGGCAGCAACCATTTCATGGGGCTTCATTTCACACAACCACAGTGAGCTCATGGAGCTTCCTCCTTAACAACCTACTAAGATATTCTAGGGTGTTTTTAATAAAACTATAGAAAACTAATGTAAAAACACTATTTTAACAGCATTTTGTTTGGTATTGCAAACTTCACTGCTGATACCTCTCCTGATTTTATTGCCAACTTCTTGCTGTTCTTACACACACAGCTCTTCCAGAAAGAAGACCTTGTGAAAAATTTAATCTTTATATTTTTTAAAGTGCTTTTATGACCTTAATAGAAATGAAAACATGAAAAGGAAAAAAAAAATAAATTCTAAGTCTACTCAAGAAAATGTGGAGAAAAAGAAAAAACGCTGCCTCCAGACTTGATCCCTTCCTGCTGAGGAGGGGTAGCAGTGACCAGCAGGGTTTGGAGAACTTGGCCAGATGAGCAACATCTCTGCAGATGGTGCTGACCCCCCATAGCAGCATCCTGGATCCCCCATCCCCCTTCCATGGAGTGACACATGGGAGGGAAGGAGGCTGATCATGGACACACTCATGTGAAAATGAGCTCAGAGCTCCACAGGGAGTCCTGTGCTCCAGATAACAAACAAACCACAGCAAGAGAACACGTTTTCTGGCTCGTGGCCAGGCTGTACCTCAGCTGGCCATGGGCTGCTCACAAGGGAGTGAGCTGGTGTCAGCTCATGGCTGTGGTGACACTGGAAAGGCCATCACTCCCTGTCAAACAGCACAGCTGGTTGGACCAACGGGGGCTGCTTCACAGAGAGCCCCACACGCTGCTTGTGCTGCCCAAACGAGCACAGGCTGAGACCCAAATTTGAGCCCTGCCTGCCAAGTGACATCTCCAGTGCCAACCCTCACCACCATCCCCTGCATCAGGGCAGGAGTGACAGCACACAGCCCAGTCAGACCCTGCTTGGACAGACACCCTCTGAGCTCCACACTCCTCCACACCCAGAAAGGACACAGGGCTCGTGGGCCCAAAAACACCAGCAGCGCACAGCAGATTTTAAATTTTAAATAACAAGTGCCTGCAATGGGCAGCTCACAGGCAGTCTTCCAGTTACCACTTAATTAAGGGAAAAAAAACCTAACATATTCAGTAAATTATTTAATGAAACAATTATTTCATGCAGAAATCCTAGGTTACTTCTAGTCAACCAACACACCAAAAAAGATACGATAGTTTCAAATTAATTCTTTAGAGCGACACACTCAGCTTCAAAAAGGTGCTGGCCTCCACTGCTGAAGCCTGAGTTTTGTAACCTAAACACCTGACATTTTTCTGTCTGTGTGATGGGAGACTCACATTTGCCTTATTCACAAACACAGAAATGGGCAGAAATAATGAAATAAAGGGAGCCCAGTTCATGCTCCAGTGCACCATGTATGAGAAGCTGCGGCTGACAATGACATTGAAAACCAGTTGTCAGTCTAATGTAATCAGAGAGACAATTGGCTCTGCTGGCAAGAACTGAATTAGTGTTTTCTGTCTGAATCAGTGTCATCTTCTAGGGAGCAGTGAAGCTTATGCAATGATAACAAAACTCCCCAGAAGCTGCATTTGTTACTGAAATATGGTGGTGCTTTGGTGCTGTGTAACCTCATTCTGTAACACAATATACCTCATGGTCATGCTGCTGTTCTCATGTTCCTTGCAATGATACAATTCAGCGACCAGATACGAGATCAAACTAGACAAGCATAATATTAAAACTTTAAAATTTCCCTTTGAGAGCTGATGTGGTTTATTCCCAGGCGTGTTGCCTGCCCTCTCACTCGCTCTACACACATGCAGAGCATGAAATCGGGGCAGAGCCCAGGCCTAGATGCAGCTTCAAATCTCTGTGCTTTGGGGGAGACAGAAGGGTCAGTGGTGCTGGGCTTCATTCTCTTAATGAGGACGGGTAAATTTCAAACCAAGGTCAGATACAAACAAATATTCCTTTACAAGGACCAGCTGCTGATGCACGCTTGGATTTTGTAATGACACTCTAAGGAGCCAGTCTTAAAACAGCCTTTTTAGTATTGTGACAGCACCTGGTAACTTCACCTTTATTTGTGTTTCAGTTCATAGCAAGGGTCGTTGTTGAGCACTGGAACATGCTGAGTAAAAATAAAAATTCAATTTTTTTTTCATTTTTACTGTGGTAGAAGCCTCAGCCACATCTGCTTGAGGTGGGAATAGTTTACAGGGGTCTCCTTCCAGGTCCAAGAGGGTGGAAAGGATGTAGATGTACAGATCAAAAAGGCTACCTCAGAAATGCCACTTTTCTTCAGCCAAATAACTTCTTACATTTACATATCATAATAAATTACTAAGAATTATGTTTGTATTACGAACAGCTGGCACTAGGAAATTTCTGGTTTATCTTCTATTAATAACTGTCTTCTCTTGTGTTCAGCAATATTGATCAATAGGAAACTCAATGAAAGCAATAAAGGCAGATGGCTCTCATATACTGCTTTTAAAGGTATTTTCACTTTTTCATCTGCTTCTTTAAAGAGATATTGGTATGGTGGGAGGGATACTCTCACTGGGCTGATATACATCTGTAATTAGCAAGCTGATCATCCTCCTCAGGCCAGGGAGACACTGCATGATCTGACACTTAAAGGCACGACATCAAAATACATGCCCTCTTTTTTATAATTAACATTCCACATTAAATATTCATTAAAACTTACATAAATTATTTCCTTGTTCAAGGCTCGACTTCTCTGTCCTTGTTCAGACAAAGCTCTCATTGAATGTGTTTACCCAGCTAAGACAAGACATGACCACACTTTAAACCTTTTGTGCTGCCATTAGTCTTTGTCAGCCTCTGGTCTTGCTCAGAGAGCACAAGGCACAACACAAATCCTGAAGCTCCTCGTGTGCAATTCCCTCTTCTGTTCTGCAAAAACCACCTCAAAAAAAATAAAAATAATAATAAAAAAAATCCCAAACAACAGCAGCAACCAAATCCAACCATACAAAACCCACAAGAAACCCCTCCACTTGTGTCTGAACAAAAGCACTCAAGTACAGGAACTTTGCACAAACAAGAGGAGACTCACGGGAGCAGGAAGGGCTGGAACATTCCCATCACGTCTGCCAGGGCTCCAGAGAAGGCCTCCTCGGAGCTCCTCGCTGCAAGACACAGGGATTGAGATGAAGAGGGAAGAGGAATGCTTGATGCCTTACATCTACTGTGTGTCAAGCCAAAGCCCCAAACAGGAAATGTTTCCCTGGAAGAGTTTTGGAACAACGTGCTTTTCACATGGACGGGGTGAAGCTTTTAGGTCTCTTCAGGAGCTGTTTCGATTTACTGAAACGAGGAGAAGAAACAAAGCTCAGGGAGGGCAAGGCAGATGACCACATCCCCTTGGCACACACCTTGCAGTCCAGCTCTGCCCTCTGAAGATGTGGACACTCTCCAGTCCTGCTTATTTATCTGTCACGTTGGGGTGATGGATGTCACTGTTGCTCCCAAAAACATATGCTCAGAAGTTTATTATGGCACTAAATATGGGCTGGGTAAGAATCTGGATTGTTTAAGTGTCAAACAGTGACAACATGTGTACAATACAACACAGACATCAAGGGGGAACCAGCTCAGCTAATATGTGGTATTCATATAAGCCTTTAGGAACAAAGACCACCCATAAAGCCAAACCAAAGCTGCCACAAGAATAGGTGGTGCTGCTTCCGTCACTGCGTACTGGGTGCCAATTGGCTTCCTAATTAGATTTGCAAGCTAATAAAAGGCATAAAATGCAATAAAAGGACAATATGTTACAAGTTTTCCTATGACAAACATTGCTGTAAATTGAGCAGATTTCTGCTCATGGTAGGTCATGAGCAGAACACCCATGTTTGTTTTTCTTACGGCCAGGTTTGTTTTCTTTCTCTTTTGTATGGTTTGTACCTTTTATTAATGAGAATTAATCTTTCCTTAACAAGGATAGCCCTGAGTATCGCAATTTTTAAGTAGTCACTAAGTAAAAATCAGCATAAATAACTCTCACACTTCTCAGCATCTTTCTTCAAGTAATGGTGTTTTGTTCTATTTTCTATTATATTTTGTAAAAGCACATGGTAAATTGGCTAGCACAAAAAAAAAGAGAACTGTTAAATAAATTAATTAAGCCCCAAGAAAAAAACAAAACCAAAAACATCTCCTTAAATACATGAGTTGGAACTTAGGAATCTTGGAGACAGCAGGACCACATGGGAACTGCTGGGGCTCTGCTCTCATCCTGGAAGACCAAAGAGCTCAGGAAGAACTGGAGCACTGCTTGACAAGACTTGAAAAGGATTGAACAGAAAAGGAGTAAAAGCAAAGAGTGGCAAAAACCACCCAAACAAAACACAACCACCTTAGGAGAGAAGAGAAGGATAGAAGAGGAGGAACAATAGAAAAAGATTGATGGGAAATTTAGATTGAAATCTAATGGATCACCATGGTGTGCATATCTTGTGAGCAGTAAAAGCATTTCTTCCCTTGGTGTATCAAACCATTAATATCCAATTTTCCTTTCTCAGTCACTTAGTAACAGAATGACCAAAGGAGAAAAGGAGCACAATAAAACAAAACTGCAATTCTTGCTCATGTGAATTAACATTTAAACCTGAAAAAACCCTGTGCAGACTCCGTGGTCTGCAGTGCAAGGGCCTCAGAATACAACAACAGCTCTGAGAAGCCCTTAAACTCTCAAGCTACACAGTGACAGTCCCAGGAGATGCCACCACATCTTAATTAGCCATTTACAGGATGAACTGAGGAAAGTTCTAAGGACTTGAGTGGCACCACCTACCCCACAAATTCCACAGCAACAGCACCCATATCTCCTGATACAAAGAAAAGCTTCCCAAGGTAGGACCCTGCTCATAAACCAACAGCTGGAACCTCTACTTGGATTAGAAAGGCAAATTCACATTCAGATGGTCCCTTTGTCCAACACAGCCTTGCTCCCCAGCCTTTTGGAGTGTGCTATAAAGTCTTTTCCCCAGGCTCTCTGGGAGGAGGTGGGTTGAGGGAGGTGTGGGTGCTGGAAAGAGAGAGATATTGGCTCCAAGTTAAACAGCTTTTTGTATGCACAACCTGAGGCATAAACAAGTCAGGATCTGCGTGCTGGACCTTTGCATACACAATCTGTGTGCTCTGGAAAAATCATTTAATAGTCCTTCTATTGCAGGGGTGTGAAAACACTGGGTCAGCTTCTTTGTGCTTTAAACAGCATAGAAATGAGTGTGAAATAAGGAAATCCACAAGAGGCTTTCTGCAGCTCGTGGATTAACAGGCAGCTCTGGGCAGGAGTGAGGAATGGAGAAGTGGAATTACCTGGCCTGTGCCATGAAGGAAACCAGGCTGGATGGCCAAAAAGCTCCATGGATGAGTGGGGTAGTCCCCAAACGATCCCACCTCCTGTGTGGGCCAAGCAGGGACACCAAGGCAAGGAGCAGTGGTGGCACGGGGACAAGGCACCACACGGCTCCAGAGGGGCTCTTTATTGATGTTGTGGTTCATTTTCAAGAGAGTGCTCTTCCAGGAGAGGACCCCAGCTCTCAGACCTCTTGGAACACAAGGCTTTTCAGAAGTGACTTGAAAGAAAAGAGGGTGGGGGAAATCTGATTTAATAAATGATATATAGGAGTATAATTATATGGTTTTAAACACAGTTCCAGTTCACTTGTCTCAGCAAGAAATGCTGGTGTGTGAGAGAAATCATTTATATTGCTTACTATGGTTTTTCAATCTTGGCAAAGCACTTTCTCCATTCTAAGATGTGGGTACACCCACATCAGTAATTATATACGTTAGCAAAAATACAAGATAACTTGTATTCTGGAGAGAGGGGTTTCTCCCATTTCTCAGTGAATTCTTAGGGCAGTAAATGGGAAGAATTCTGTTCTACAAGCTTCATAACTGTAAAAAATTATTACTGAAAACGTGAGCTTGTCTCTACATAATAAAACACAGATCCATTATCCAAAATATTTATCATCTATAACACCTCTGTGACAAAACTAATGATCTTTCAGTTCTGGGCATCTTATTCAGTGTGAAGAGGATTAATAATCCTCATTTCTGGGTGCAAATCAGCAGAGCCAGTGGTTACAAGCAGGGGTTAATTGACAGGGCACATTCATGTGTTCATTCCAGCAAAACCTGGTGCTAAAATGGTAAAGCTGGGCTTTCTGCTAGGACTTCCATAGGGCAGGAATTCTGGTGCAGGGCTGGAGGGAGATGGAGCTGGGGCTGCTCACGTGCTCCAGCCACAGCCTGAACCACAGCTTGGCCATCCCCAAACACTGAGGAACGAGCTGGAAACTGTTCCAGCAGGGAACAGGCTGTGTCTGCTGCAAACACCCACACAGAATTGAGGGGTCTTAACATTCCCTTGATTCTCCCTTTGGCTAAAGGGGACCAGGACTATCCAGGCATTCATTCTGCAGGTGTGACATGACAGAGAAATCTGACTGTCCATAAAGGAATGATTCACTTCCATAGTCCGGCCACATGCAATCCTAATAAATGCAGGACAGGCTTTTGTGTGGAATGGTCACAATCTTTTACCTGACCTCATACTGAAGGGTTTCTTGCACAGATTTTTCCAAATATGTCTCTGGATATAAAGACACGATCACTCCTTGTTTTTTGTGTTGTTTTCTTTTGTGGTTGCACAGCTCTCAAATCTCAATAAAGATTTAATTACACGCTGCATTAAAAGAGAATTGGGTTAGCTTTCTTTATGGTTTCTTAAATATTCTTTTTATTAAAGCAGATGCAGATCATTAAGAAGAGCAATGATAAATAATGGTCCACAGGAAAAATTATAATCTGTCCTTTTGTACATTTTAGAGTTGAAAAGCCACTAGACCTAGAGACATCACACTAGCTGGGCAAGGCAAGAATGGGAAAATCATGTTTTTCTAACCCTGGATAACCCCTAGTTGCTACTTGCCACTAAATGTCCAGAACTAACTTGTATCCTATTTAAAAACTATACATATATTTTCAGACAGAAATAAAATAATTTTCTTCTGGTGTTTCTTGTATGTCAGTGTCAGCTGGCCTGTGCTGGGGCACACATTGTGAAAGCCCAAATTTCCAGAGTTCACTGCAAAGCTGCACAAGAGGTTCCCACCATGTCCTGGGAGAGCTGGGCTGGATGGGAGCTAAAGACAGGAAGAGACTTTGTCCACACTGAGTGATATGTGAGAATGATGGAAACAAAGAAACTGATCCACTGGCCTAAAATAAAAATAAATAAAAATTAACAGCACCAGGCGTTTTCCATGGGCTTTATGTCAAGTTGTAGTTTTTTAAAATTTCCAATATATTAAAGCCATTCAAATCCTCAATTTTAGTATTCCAAGATTTAAAAAAACCCTCAAAATTATCTTGCATATTTCTGGGATTTTAAAATGTTGATCTCCCCACTCCTAATCCCTCTCTACCATTGGTGTAAGGGGTCTTGCAAGCTTTCTTTAAGTCATCATCTTTAACCAGAGCTGAATTAGTATGTCAAATGGTTGAGAGCATTCCACATTTCACAATAGTTTTGTTTAAACAGTATTGGGCACAAAAAGCACAGAAAAAAAACAAAACAAAAAAACCCCACAGCTTTCTGGTTCTCATGGCAGCTTTTTTAATATCTTAAATGACATTGCTAGATGGAAAATATAAAAAACCAGACCATTATAATGCTCTAATCTTAAGTAGCTCTTAAAAGAAAACAAAACACACTCCCCCCTTGCTGCCCCCCCAGAAAATCCAGATGAACACAGAAAAAGCTGTCAAGCTCAGTCTTGTCCAAAGCAGATCTGCCAATGTTCTGACAATGTTTGCACTTGCTTGTCAAAATGGTCACTTCAGCTGATCATCATTTACACTTTGGCTTACAAATTAGTTATGTAAATTACCTATAAATTTAACATGGAAAAAAAATCCACCTACCTTTTAAGTTATATATATATAAATACACACAGTCTCTATATATATTATAAAATGTGGCCTCGTGGGGCCAACGTTTCCTGGCTGAAGTGAAATGTTGCACTTGGAGCACCCAGGAGAGACTGGAGGCTGGAGCACAATGCTCCCAGCCCCTGCACTGGGCTTCCCTCCCTCCTCTGCCACCAGCTCCCTGCTGGAACTTGAAGAAAAAGTCCTTTTATGCCTCCCTTTCTCCATCTGCAAAGTGGACAGGGGCTGGCTGAGTTAGTCCTTGCATTATTTAGCAAATGCAAAGATTTTCTCCTCTCTGAGAGCCACTTCAGAAGCTGTTTGAGCAAATGACCTGCTCTCTGAAATGGCCCAGAAAGCCATTTTCAGCAAGAAGAGGAATGTAGGATTTTTACCAGCTGGTCTGTTGGGCCAAATTGCACATTTTTGGGAGCTGTGTTGCTCACCTAAGGTCTGCATGATGCTGCAAATGCACGGGGGCTGGAGGAGTGCCTGGGCTGTTTATGGGAATGTCTTTAATTGTTCAGCAGATTTTAAAGATAATTAACCATATTGTTATTAAAAAAAAAAAAAAAGGTGCTGAGAGAGCTTTGTCATGGATTTCTTCCCTTCATTTATAGAAAGAGTTGAGCTGAATATTTACACGAGGACAAGCAGGACCAGTCAGAGTAGGAAGAGGAGAAAATCTTCGAAGGACAGAAGATTCTGCACCTGGGACTGCTCTGAAACTGAGATTTTCATCATAACAGTGAGAGCTTGTGAAGGAGGGAATTTTAAATCTCTCACACTGTCTCTGTGTACTAAACAAATAAATCATTATTAGGGGCAGAAATTACTGGAGATAGGCTCTAATCCTGTGTCCCTCAGAAATAAGGACTGAGGAACACCTCTTGGGATTGATAATGATATCTACACTTAAAGTGTGAAACCTTTCTGAGAGGTTTTGCCTCCTCACTTCTTCCTTTCTTCTCCAACTTTTTGCATACCAAAAAAAAACAACCCAGCAATGATTGTTCTGACATGTCAAGGAAACCATCATGAACATATATTCTAAATTATTATTCTCATCCTCTGATAATTTTTCTAATCAAAACTTGCTTGGTTTACTCTTGTTGATGGAAAACTTTTGCCTGTTAATGACAATGGTCAGTGAGTGAATCTTCATGAAGTCCACACACGAAAGCTTTGCTATATTTAGTCATCACTCTATCTGGACATGGGGTTAATTCCTGCCTCCCAGGATATGCTGACATTCCACAAATCACTAATGGGGCAGGAGATCCCAGAATTACCATGGATGGGTAATGCCCAGAGCATTAATAATGTGCTTCACAGCACCATGGTCATCTTCAGAGCCTCAGCCTGCTCCCTGCTTCAGAGTTCCCAAAATACCACCACCCTGACAGGAAGGTGAGACACAGATGCATGAATTTGCTTCCTCAATCAACTTGCCACTAATTGCAGTTGAAAATGCTCAAACTACTGGTTTTGTGGCTCTGAAAATCAAAACTCTCCATCCAATTCAATTGACAATCACACTTAGGCAGCAGAAAAGCATTACCAGCTCTTTAATTCTATTAAGGGTTCATTGCATTTCAATTTCTACACCAAAATCAGGAGCTACACAAAGCTTTATGCATCCTACTTCACAAAAAGGCCATTCCATGCTTTTCCTGACCCATTCATGGAGAAAAGAAAGACTGGGGGAATGTAACAATTGATCCTGGAGCATTTCAGATCCCAAGGTCTTCCTCTACTGCCACCAGCACACGGATTTCGCAGCTGATCAGCCCATGAAGGACTGGAGTAGGAAAATTTGGACCAGGATTATCAGGATGCTGATAGAAACACCAAAGAGGTCAACTTCCATTTCACATCACATGTTTTATGCCTAGAAATTCTACCTGCACATTAATCTACAGCAAAGAGAAGAGAAACCAGAGGAAAAGAGAATATCCTGGGAACACCTAGCACTGTCAGCCCACAGAGCTGCTCAGATGAAGGCAGAATTCCAGAAGGTCAAATAACTGGAGTGTGGGTTGCATTTGGTCTTGAGTCACAACTTGATTACTTGATAAGAAATCAGCACTATGTGTGCAAGGTGAATTTAGCCTGAGAGCCTCCTGTTTTCCAACAGGCAGCCCTAGAGAGAGAGAGAGAGAAATAAATCCCCAAAGAACTTGTGGAGAGCTGGGAACAGCAAGACAGCTCAAGTGATCCACACTTACACTTATTATTAGAAGTGAGAGAAAGCTGCAAATAAGCCTGTGAATATTCTGTTCCACTGCATTCAAGTTGTTTTCCAACCTGATTCTTCAAGTGAGCTCCTACACATCAATCTGTGCAAATACCAGAGCAAAAACCTGTGTGTCACTCAAGACTTTGGTATGTTGCTTCATCAGGACAAGGAAAAGGAACAGGTTTTGAGACTGTTGCACTGAGACAAGTTTTGCCTAAAAATAATGTACTTTAAAGGTGTTTTAAAAAGCGAATTTTAAATTCATGCTCATTTTTAGTATTTGCATCAACCCCTTTTCCAACCAGGAAAAGGAAGAACGCCCTGTGACTTGGATACCCATTACAAAGAGCTGAAATTTTCAATGTTGGAAACCCACAATGAAGTGCTGGCAGCCAATCCACTGACAAAGAATGAATCAGGAAATCAGCTCAAATAAGGAATACATTGAGAAGTTGATAATAAAGTCAATGACAATTCATGCACAGAAGACAGACACCATTCATCCACGATCATCCGGTGAACAAATCCCCGAATTCCCCGTTATCTGAATACGTTTCTCTAACAAAGCTGGATCTTATAACAGCTTTCCAATTCAGCATTTTCTGACAGTAGGGGAGTGGGAGAACCTATGTGGAACACACAGAGTGTCAGTTTTCCTAAGGGCCAGATTTAGCAGTGCCTCCTGGCCATCCTGTCATCCCACAGGATAATTGAGGCTGCGGACACATCCCACCGAGCAGCTCAGCAGTCTCTGTGGGACACTCCACAACCAGCTGAAGAGCTGGACCTTTCTCAAATATCTGTTTTAACCTGAGGTGAAAGCCTGGCCACAAAAGGTTTTAGATTTGGCTTCAGCAGAGCCAGGTTGGAGTTTGGCTTGTTGGCAGCCGAGGGACAGGAGGCAGAAGCACGTTTTCCCTGTGGGTGCTCCTTTGTATTCCTCAACCACTTTCATCCACTCCCGTGTGCTCCAAAATCTTTAGCCAGACAGCTCGTTTGCATATGCTTTTGAGATACTAATTAAACACGTACAAACAAAGAAAAACCTCGCAGCAAAAGAGAAAACACAAAGAAATTAAGGAACTTACTTCAGAAGTCTCGGGTAAGCCACTCAATTGGGTTTTCCCCACAGATTCCCCTCCTGCCTTGACTTCCCTGATCCACACACTCCGCTAATTCCAGCACTGAATCCATATATTCATAATCAGGTGGAATAACTTATAGACATCGACCACAAAGCTCCATGAGCATGACTGCACACAAGCACATGCTTGTTTAAAGAGGCAGCCTGGAACACCTTGAGAAATGTGTACAACACACGCCATTCATGGCTCCTTCAGTTATTCTGTCCAAAACAACGCAGCAGCTACTCAAAAAACCCAACACAAAAGCATCAAAAAACACAAAACCACAGCACTGAAATTGCACTGGTAAAATGGATCTGGAAATTCTGTGTGAATTCCGGCACAGAGGTGACAGTAAGGGAAAAGGGATCAGTCTGGAAAACCAAGATGCTTTCAGTCAAAATTTAAAATCACAACAGAGAAACTGGAATTTTAATGATCAGTTCAAATGTATTCCTTCTCTAGCTCCACATTTCAGCACGATAAATGCACCAAGCTCCCTCTAATACCATCTTTCTCCTCCAAGGGATTTTCCCAGAGAGAAAAAGATCTCAAACTTAACTCTATCCATAACACAGATAGGAATACTTTTTTTTATAGTTTGCTAAAAAAGCACAAGGTTTCCTCAGGTCTACCCAGGGCCCAGAATATTTGGGCTTTAGATAATACCTGACAGGTAATAACAGCTTATCTTGTTAATTTTGCTCTTGGGAAAACGGCAAGAGGTGATCAACTCCTGCTCCCTTTTTGTAGGTTTGTTTCCTATCACAGATTTATTTTTTTTTTCCACAATGAAATGCAGATAAGAAGTTCACCTCAACAAGATAAAGAGCGAGATGGGTGCAATTAAGTCTATGGAGTAATTTGTTTTCTACAAGACCCACGACTTCAATAACATAACATCTAAAATGCTGGAGGTATCAAAAAACTGGAAACAAAACCAATAAGAGGAAGATGAAATGTCAGCAGATGGATTAACATCATCGAGAATGTGCCAGATTCTTAAGGCTATATTAAGCAACAATTTATTTTTTTTTTCCAAAGCAAATTCTATGATAATTTTAATAACTTTGCTGTGGAACTTGATTTCCTTTTTAACATTAATTCCCTATTTTCCTGCTGTTGCTCATCACCACCCCTGCAGGGAAGGGGGCTGTTCCCAAATCCCTGTCATGTTCCAGTGTCTCAGCTGGGATATGGATCCCTCACCTCAATTCTTCACTGCAAAGTTCTCTGTTGCTGCTACAAATGCTCATAATCATCATTCCAAATGATGTCATCTGAAGTTTTTTTTGTTTAATTTGCACACTTTCTACCCCCTTCAAAAAAAAAAAAACCCAAAAAAAAGTAAAAAAAAAAACAGAAAAAGAAGTGTGGTTTCCTTCCAGTGTCTCAGCTGGGATATGGATCCCTCACCTCAATTCTTCACTGCAAAGTTCTCTGTTGCTGCTACAAATGCTCATAATCATCATTCCAANAAAAAAAAAACAGAAAAAGAAGTGTGGTTTCCTTCTAGCTGATTTGCTGTGCTTGTCAGCCATCACCTATGTGCTGGCTGTCCCAGGGTCTGAACACAACCCCCTCAGGGGATGTCTATATATAAAATATGTGAGACTCAACGGACAGCTGATTTAATATGACCTTATCAGCTTATGGCACAGTGTCTCCTACCATTTTTCTCTGACAAAATTGAGGTGCTTTTGGCAGAAGGCAATAGATACACACCATATCATGTTCAGCTCCATCCCCAGGAATTTAACAAGACTGATGCAGCCTTTCCTATCATTTTTTTTTCCTCTTAAAATGGGGTTTTCAAGAACATTGAAAAAAATGGCACATCACTGCCTAAATGCCCAGCTTTGCTGTCAAAGAAAAAAAGGCTTTATGGGGCAGTTTGTTTTTTACATAAGAATTATTTTATTTATGTTTAGGTGGGGGTTATTTTCCAGTGACCCTTGATAAGACCAGCACAAGCCAGCAGAAGGAACAGAAATTCCTACACATGAGAGAACTTTCAGGTGAACTGAGGATGGAAACTGCAGCCATGAGTGATATAAATACATAAGGGAAATAACTGTAAAAATTAATTTATGGGATATTTGACCTGTTGTTTTTGCTTTGCAATCCCTTTGGCTGGACACAGCAGCAGGGTTGATACATGACCTGTTGCCATCCACATCTCTGCATTTTCCAAGGTGAAAGGAAGCTGGAAAATGTAACTTGGACAGGGTTGTGCTTGGTTCTGGTTCCAGCCCGGCCATCCAGGTCTTCAATCTTCCTCCCTGCTCTTCCCCAGTGTGGAGGCAGCCACAACTCCCTTTGCAAGGAGCACAAAACACATTGGTAAGTGAATCTAAACGTGTGCATTGCTCCCTGTGGCCTCCTGCACCACTGGGGGCTGCGTTTTCAATTAATTCCTATTAAACCATCAGCTCCCTTTAGAAACCACTCTGGATTCTGTGTAAGTTTGTTCTAATTAGCACCAAATAACGAAAGTATAACAGCAGCACCTATTCCCCCAGCATTTTTAACAAGCTGTCAGAGAAGGAACAGTGTGAATAACAGCAGAGTTTAATACGCTATTTTGCACTTTTAAATTTTTTTTTAATTCCTGCATTGAGTTGCTTTTAATATTTCTGGGTGACCAAAGCAACCAATTTTGAGGTCAAGTGAATACACTCTAATTCTTACAGTTACTTGACACAAAGAGTTCAGTCTTGATTTTAAAAATTACCCCATGAAGAAATCTCCTCAAATGACTCCTGAATGTGTCATCTGACACATTTATTGCTCAGGGTTCCTGCCAAAGCCATTCAATATATAATTATCTCAGCTGTGCAACAACCCTTATTCCTGTGCATCCAAATCCTTCAGCTTTCTCCAGGAGAATTTTAAAGGAAATCTTTTCAAACATCAAAATGATGATACATTATTGAACGTCTGAGATGTTTTTCCCTTATCAGAAATCTGATCCACAGGTGATAAAAACAGCAGTTTGCTCTCACTACTGATGAAATGTTCCCATCTGAGAACTTCAGGGACGCAGAACCTCTTGTTCCTGAGAGGCTGAAAGCTCCCATAGGTTCTAGCAGGAGCAGAGAGCCCTCCAAGGGGGGAAAGAGGAGTTTCCAGTGAATCTTTCATGTTATGCATTTAACTAAAGAAGAGATGCAGTAAGAAAATGGGGAAGGGGCAGAAATCATGGATTGTTTCTTGATATAAACAATCTTGATCTTGATTCAGGGAGTCCCTGATCCTCAAACCACTGGAGAGTGGGGCAGCATTGGTGTCTGGCCATTTCTGTGAGCTCTCCTGCAGATCCAGGTGCCAGCCCTGAGCACTGAGCCATTCTCCCCCTGGCTTGCACACAGCAGAGCTCTCTTTCCCATGAAAATCCACAGAATGTGTCCCACCTTGTTCCAACGCCTTCAGAGGACACTGCAGCTGTTTCCTCAGCCTGGGCCAGCTGCTCAGATGTTCAGTAATTCCCCTTGAAGTCATAGGAGTCCTTCCAATTCCTGCCACCTGAGAATGCTGCCTGCTGTTCAAACCCGATCCACCATCCCACTGCAAACATTTACATGGAAAACAGGTTCAGGGAAGGAGAGATTGACAACTTCATGCCTGATATCCTAATTGTGGGCTGGACAGCAATTTATCTTGTCTCTGATCAAACCTACCAGCTATGAACAAAGTTTCACAACTGCAGGAGGCTTTGTGTTGCAACTTGCAACAAAAAATGTGGCATCCTGCACGGTGGCTGAAGTGTTCAACGCACTCAGATCTGTTCTCGTGGCCTAGCAGAACTTTTATTATAGGATTTTTGTTGTTGTTGCTGCAGCATTGAAGAGATGTAGCTCTACTCTTTGAAGTTTAAGACTAGCTGTAAATTCCTTGAAGTCAGCCCTATTTCCTTTTATATTAGCATGTTAACAAGCTTTGGAAGACTGACAGACCTTACAGGAAGACACAGCTGGGGTGCTCCTCTAGTCTGGGCTTAATGAAAACCAGAACATGAAGGCTGAACTCTGTGGCTTGTCTGCTGTTTACAGACTCGGCAGGAAGAATCCACTGCTCCAGTGATGAAGGCAAAACGTCCTCATCAAATACTGATACTTTCTGTACTACCAAGGAAAACAGTTGGGATTAATTAAGAAAGGAAATGCCACAATATTTTAAATTACTTCTGCAGTTTAAACCTTTGTACCAGATGAGGTCCAACAATAAATAATAAAAAACCCCAACAAACCAGCAAAACAAAACAAACAACAAAAAACCAACCCACCCTGTGGAAGACTGAAGATGGGATTTTGGAAAGAGGAATTGATGAAAGAGTGAGGGCCCAGCCATGAGTCTGACCCAGACCTGGACTGAGAAGGGACAGGATGCCTTTCAACTCCTCCATGGTACTGTGGGCCAAGTGAAAACGTGAAAGATCAGGAAGAACCAAAATTTATACTCCTCAAACTCTAAGTCAGCAAAGAAAAAGAGAGCAATCCATCCCAGAAATCCCCTGGGAATCAGTGTTTATCAGGATGACAGTGGTCTCAAAGGATGCTCCAGGCCTGTCTATCCCACAGACAATGTACAACACAAATTTTGGAGGCTGCTGCATGGCCACCTTCTGCATTATTTGGGTTGGAAGCATCCTGGGAATCCCTGCTGCTACTCCAGCCCTTTTACACCTCAATTCCTGCTTGTCCAGGCCCCAGCTGTTGAAATCCAAGTTCTAGAGAGAGCTAAAAGGGAGATCAAGCTGTGCTGCTGCATTCTGGAGCTCTGAACATCTCTGGAGAATATCCAGGAATGTTGTCTCTATGCTGGATTTTGACAGCAGATTTTACTATGGCATCTATTTACATCAACTTCTTTTGATTTAGTCAAATATATGCTCCAACACTCTAGCAGTACACGTCAGATTTCCACATGCATAATTGTAAATATAAATCAAATAAATGCAGGTACAACTGGCCAGTTCTAATGAACACCACACACATTTTTCCCACCAATCCATAATGCTTTGGACAGTCAAGTGCTTGGAAGGAAATAACATCCACAAACTGAATGAAACCCACTTTCACATTGCTATTTTACATCCATTTTTTAACAAAATCTGATTATCAAAGGCCAAGACAAAACTACTTTCTTAGAGAGCAGTTTTCAACTCAACAAGGCAGAGTTTTGCTTTTGCTGTCATTACAGCAACATCCCTAAAACCCCCAAAATTCTGATGGCAAAGATCACCTTTAGACGCTGTCCAGCCTCACCAAGCGGATGCTGCGTTTTCAGGGCTGCTCACAGCATTTTGCTCCATGCCAGATTTCCATGTGCCCCTGATTATGCAACCAAAATATCCAGCCAGAAACGTAAATAACACAAGGTCTGCAAAGTCTTAGGCTGCATCGCTGAGCATTCCAAGTGGAAGTGCAGATTCTGCTTTGATGAACACTTCAAATAAATCAGGGAAAGGCAACCAGCCTGGTGGGTATTCCCAGGTCCTACAGGGGAAAACTGGTGACTGACTGGGAACAAGCTGGGTCTACAACTGTTGCAGACTTAAGAACAATGAGTTGCACTCACTAATAGGAAAAACCCCCCAAAAATTCCACTTACTGTGGATCAAAACCATAAGCACACTTACTTGAACCAACAGGATGGCTTTACCAAGTGTGTGAAAAGTGGTGAATCCAGCAGAAGCAACAACGCTTTCATTGCCAAGGGGATTTAAACTGATGATTTCAAAATCCAGATATAAGTCATTTGGAAAATCTGCCTCCTGTTTCATTATAAACCATAAAGCCTTTTTGTGGCTGGGTTTGCCTCAACTTTGCAAGACCCAGTGCAGCTTCTGAATAGGCTTTTTATAAGGCAGGAGATGTCAGTTAAATTAAAAAAAAAAGAAAAGCACAACCCAATAATCTAGGATCAGGACAGAAGCCAAAACATCCAGGTTTATAGATTTAAGAAATGCTTTTTTATGTGCCTCATGCACTGTTTATTCTCATGGGTCAGTTGGTGGTGATAACGTCCAAATTCTCTGACTTTATAATTCATCCTGTGCCCTTTTCTTGGCTGGTGTAGCCAGTCTCTAGGAGCTCAAACAATGCTTCATTAGTGCTCATTCATTTGGGAGAGCAGTGTTCCATCTAACCTGAAATGTTATTATGGATCTTTATTTGTTCCAGTCCTACCTCCCATTAAAATTGTAACTCATCCTATTCAAACATTTTGCAACTTCATCAAATAGGATCAATCAGTGGAATTATCCCCCTGCTTCTGTTATTATCCTTACATTTCATCTTAAATCTCTGCTTCTGACTCTGAGAATTCATAAAAGAGGAACTGTTCTATAAATAACATATAGAAAGTTTTGACTAATGTGGAATGAATGTGCTCCTCTCACAATCTCCATGTAACCTCCATAATGTCAAGCCCCTGAGTGATTTTGTTGATTATGTACAGCATCCTGACATGCAAACTCACAATTTAGCCTGAAGACATTTGCAATTAATTAATTAATCCCAACAGAAATTATCAAAACTCATTCACCGGGCATTGCACAGCCAGCAGCAAGCACGAAGAGACTTTTTAACCAGGGAGAAGAAGAATTCTTCAAGCAGAAACAAAGCCTGCTGCAGAAAACAAAATGTAAATCTTGGAACAAAGAAAGCTTCCTGTTAAAGCATGGATGCACAACGAGTTGCCCAGGGGTTGCATGAGGTCCTTGCAGAGCTACTTTGATCCCCGTCACCTTTCCCTCAAGGCTTGGAGAGCTGTGTCTGGCCTCTGACATGGATAACCACAATATCCCAGCCCAGCAGAGAAACCCTGACTTGGGAAACAAGCAGAAGATGCCTCAAAATCCTAAGGAGGTGCTGGTGTTTGGTGTGTTTTTTCTGCTGAATGGGAAAGAAGTATATGTTCCTTTTGCACAAAGGGATCAACAGACTCAGGGAGGGGGAGCTTGTTGAAAACCCTTGATTTGAAGGTGCTTTCCAAGCTCAGAGAATCCCTTGTGAAATGCACAGAAGGTGTTGGCAGCACATGTGCTCTCCAGCCCAGGTTCAGTGGAGCTGCAGCCCCTTTGGAAGGGCTGTGACTGAGCACAGGTGATGGCACAAGTCTGACATTTCTGCTGCACATTACGTGCTTGAGCAAGCCTGGCCTTACAGTGACTTGGCTGGGGAGTGAGAGACCAAGAGTGCTGAGCTGCAGGAGGGGGAAGGAGGAAATCCCACGGAAAACACGACTAAATACAGCTGCTAACAGCTGGGGGACAAGGTTGGGCATTAACCTTCAATCCTGTGCTCTGCCACAGCACCCACTGCAGCCCTCAGCACCCCTCCTCCAAAAACCAGATTAAAGTGATTCCTGGTGGCCTTCCCATCCCATTGGGGATGCTCTCAGAAATGCATGTTTTGAAGCTGCTGTGTTGAGAGATCTGAGCAAGAGTGAAAATAAAAAGGCAAATTCAAGAGCAACCTCTGTGCACACACTGGTGCTGTGTAGTGCTTCAGCTCTGTTCCTGAAAAGATAGTTCATAAAAAACCCCAACTTTTTATAAGGTAAAACATTTAAGTTAAACAAAACCATATAAATAAAAATATGAAATAACAGCAACAGAACTTGAGGTGAAATATTTCAGTGCAGAATCTCAGTCTAGTCAGTCAAAGTATTTTGTTTCAATGGAGAAGGAGTGTCTCAGTGTTGACTGTTTTACACTTTTTTAATACAAATGTTCTCAGGAAAAAGCTGCTCTGAAATTTAAAATGAAATTTAAACTCTTAATTTCTTTGAATGAAATTTCATCAAGACCATCACTATTTTGTAAGGCACCAAGGGCTAAGTCATTTGGACCATCCCAAGGTTTGGTTAAAACCATGGTATTGTGCAGAAAATGCTTCTGACAAAAGTTTTCCTTCATCCAGTTTGCTTTCCTTTGTTGCCTGCCAAATCCACAGCAGGGATTTTTAAATTTTTATTTTCTTTTCCTGTGATTTTTCCCACCCCACCCCAGGAACCTCTCCCTTCAAGGAGCTCCTGGTTTTGCTCACTGGTGGGACTGGAAGCACAGCTCTGGGACACCTCAAAGACCATCTGCTCTGCAGGGCCAGCCTGCCACTGCTGCATCACATCATCCCTCCTTCCCTACGATGCTCCAGGGTGAATTTTGTATCTTCCTGCTCCAGTCCAATGCCAAACTCAGCTGCTGGAGTGGTAGAAATGTGGCAGGACTAAATCAGGGCTTCCCAAGTAGATTTCCTACATGCAAAATTTTGATATTCAGCAAGATCTTGCCCTCAAATCAGACACGTGGGGGGATTGTGGTGGGTCTGGGGGACACCAGATATCTGTGCTTGCAATAGAACAGAATATTTGTACTGATAATCTGACCCAATCCAACACCAATCCCTCCTTTCCCTTTGGAGCTATTCACCACACCTGCCACTAACCCACCCAAGGTCCCCCACAGTTATATAAACCCCAGCTCTGCAGAGATTTTAGTGCTTTGTTCTTGTCTATAATGATTTTTCTTCTGAAAACTTAACTCAGAATTTGAACTCCAAGCTGTTTCCATGAAAGACAATATTTCATTAATAAATTCTTCAGTGTCATCTCATCCTATCTCCTGCCACATGTGCAGGATCCACCATGATATCATCAATATTTAGGACCCTCTACACACCAAGTTCGACCACAGCCTAAATACATAATGAATTAATTTTTGTTTCATCCCCAATAATGAGGTTTCTTTTATAACTTTTGCATTAACTTTAACCTTCAGGTCTGGGACACTTTAAAGAATTGAATAAAATAAGAACTGCCTGGTTATGGCACATTGTGCAGCTCAACATTTGAATTCCTGCTGGTTCAGACTTCCCCTGCATCTCACACACCACTTTCCCAGCTGCCTCAATCACTTTTCCAGCAGTGTGTATAAAATCAGGAATAAAGGAGTGTGTGATTGGACAACTGAGCACAGCACAAGGAATAATTTGCTAAATTTTGTTTATATTGAATGTTGAGAACCCACTGTAAAAATTAAAGGGAAGAGGTTTAACCCCTGAGCCTGCTGGGCATTTGCACATCCCCACTTCCTGCTCTCAACCAAACACAAACCAGTTCTTCATTTACATTTTTATTTCTCCTAAATATGGCTGTGTTTAGGACACAGAGAATATAAATATGTGCAAGATAAAATAAATGCATTAATGGTGTAAAGAACACGATGATGCAGTTAAAAAATCCAGCCCTTGGATTGCAGGTGTCCATCACAAACAGGCATTAATTAGCAATAAAGAGATGTTCACTCTGAGCAGATGATAAAGACACTCTGCAGTTCCCAAGCTGATGTGAGGGTGAGTTGTACAAGTCACCTCCTTTCCAAAAAATATAAAAATGAGAGGGTTTTACCCTTCCAGCTCAGTTCTAAAAAAGGGAAGAATTTCCCTTGGTTTTCCTCCTTTAAAATATCAGAAGGATCAGTTTTCCTCTTCTCCATTTTTGATGGGTCCCTCAGAAGAATCTGATGGGTTAAAAACTTTCCAGAACAGTGGCCAGGCAGTGGCAGGGAATAAGGCTGAGCTGCCTGTGGAAAGCAGAGCAGTTCAGGGAGTGAAAATCCCCATTATTTCTCAAAGCTGCCTTTTTCCTCCGTTATAATTTCACCAATCTTTGCTAGATATTCCAGAGGCTTCAAAGTTAAGTGGGATTTGACTGTATATAAGATAAAACAAAAGAAAATATCCACAAAATCCCTAAAGGAATCCCCTTTAAAAATCTCACTACAGCTTTGCTATGACCATAGACATTGCCACCAGAATATTTCCCTGAGGAAATCAGATATCTGTGATTCTGTGATGAGCATTTAGGGTCAAATTCTCACACAGGTGTCTCTATCTATCACTGCAGAGAGCAAAAATGACCCTTATGAACCTGCACATGCACCAAAGGAGTAACATCAAGCCAAGGAGTGCACATGTTGAAAACTGAGCAAGTACCTTTTATTTTTTTTTTCAGCTTAATGACACAGAGAAAACATTGTTTCTCCTGTAGCCTCGAGAAAGGAAGTACTAAAAGATCATTTTTAAGTATCATAACAATTTTCACACAGCAGCTTCTGTGAAAAGGGGTCCCAGTTATTTAATCCTCTGAATGCAAGCAATCCTGGGATGAATCCATTATGTGAGTTCCAAAAATTGAAACAAGAGGCACAATTCAGGCCTAAGACAGACTGTAATTTACCTCCCCAATTCAGTAGCTGGAGGCTTCAAAGAGAAAGTACAGCTGAGAAGAAAGAAAAACACAGTGGAACAAATTATCCACCTAAATGATGTAAAGGGACTGGAATCCGGCCACAACTGTAAGATTTAGATTTCTTATGCTGTACAGGAGAGTGGAAAATACAGTGTGACAGCTTTGGTAAACCAAAGGCCCAGGACTCTCTTCCTACCCTCAAAACAGAGATATTCTTGCAGAGATTGTGTGAGTGGTGTGGGCAAAGGAAGAGAGTCAGAGCTCTGCTATTCCAACCCGACTTGTCTCTAATTTATTTTAGACAATTACCAACTCAGGAAAGCCACTGAGAGCCACCCTGGGTCACCAGGCCACCACTGAATTTTCAGATCTTCCCCTTATCTGTTGTAATCTGTTTTAAATCCAATCATTTCTGTTTGAATAAAACCTTTCTTTTAGAATAACATCTTGATCAAGAAGAGGAACTGTTATTTCACTTCATAACTTTTTCCCCTCAAGGCTCAATGGCCTGTTACTTGATGCTTTACCTCTAAGGTGAACTTAATGGGTTTCTCCTCCATTCTTTGGTTCTTCCCATGTCTTTCTTCACTAGATTAGAAACATATATTACATACTGTGCCCTGGAGGCACTTTGACATGCAACCAGGTCACCTCCCTTCTTAAAATATTAACAGACTAAGCCCTTCAGTTCTCACAGCAAGGAATAGTCTTCACAAATAGCAATATTTGTGAGCTTTCCACTCTTTTTCCAAAATAAAACAAACCAAAAAATTCATTTGTGTTTGCTCTACTCTCCACACTCCAACACAATGAAGGTGCCTCCCTTGCTGGAAGAGTTCACATAAAAATCAGCCACAATTTGAACATGGGTTCAGCTGGTGAGGGAGAAGTTGTTATTTTGCACATCACCACTACAATCTTCCTCCAGTGGAAATTACATACTGCTTATTGCTCATTTTAAATTTTCAATCTAATTTCTGTACCATGAAGCCAAAATGTCTATGAACATTGATGAGAAGTGTTTAGTGCAGGTCAAAAGAGCAAGGATGGTTCACAAAGCTTTGTACAAATCCTCTGCAGGTACAAATCCTTCCTGCCAGGTCCCTTCTCATGCAGCTTGCCATATTTCCACTACAAAGTCCTAATTTCTCTCTCATGTTTCTCTCCTTTCACCTTTCCCAACAAATCTTTGCTCTTTCTTGAAGGTTATTTGCCTACGTGTCAGTCACATTCCATTCAAAAACTGTGTTCAAATAGAAAGAAAGGGAAGATGAGTTAATTTATTGCAATAATAAGGAAAATTCAAAGAGTTACTTGTTTGCAAAATAGCTATTTTGCTAAATTTACCAGGTGGTGGTCAGAGCCAAGACGAGCTGCTCTTCATGAAATGCATACGAGCACTGAACGGCTCTTTCCTGTGCCTTTATTTTACTAAACTTGTCACACCAGATTTTACACTTCCTTCTAAATTATGAGCAAAAAGATCCCTTTGTTTGTCATTTTTCCGCTTTGCTGGGTATGGATCAGGATCAAAAGGTGCAGCCAAGTTCCCATCCCCTGCTGACAGCAGTCTGGGCTCCTGGAGCCCTGGAAATGCCCCCAGTGGGTCTG
>NC_031788.1:12166168-12202669 GCF_001522545.3 Parus major
GTCACTCACTGTGTGTGTGCACACACCATCACTACTCCCAGGATAAATGCAGCTCTGCACACACCAGGCACTACTCCCACCTCCTCCCTCTCTCTGTCCCACAGGCAGGGTGCCCTGCATGGATCCAGCCTTTTCCTTCTGCACAGCTGCCTGTCAGCACTGCCTGTACCACTCAGAGCCTTTATTGGGATTACTTCACCCCTCTGGCACACACCTTCCCCTCCAGGAGCCCTTGGTGTTGTCACCTGTGCCTGCCAAGGGTCACCAGCACAGGCTCCTTCCCCTGCCTCCAGGCACCAGGGCTGGTGGTGGTTCAAACGCCAGGGGAGGGAGGAAATAATGCTGAGAGCATGGCTTGGGCTAAGTTCCTGTCCTGGAGGCTTGTTCTGTTATTCACAGAGCAGCAGCAAACCAAGGAGGGAGGCTGAGCAGTGACCTCCCACCTCCACCAGACAAACAGACTCTTTTTTTCCCCTTTTTTATAATTAGCAAGTCCAGATTTATGGCTGAAGGGGGGCAGGTGGGGGCTGCATATCCTACCACAAACAGCATCACGGTGACTCTGGTGTGATGGGAGCAGGGACAGCAAATCGAGAGAGCTTTAACAGGAGGTCCTCGATGCACACCCAAGGCCTGCAGCGATAAAGAGAGCACAGAATTATCCCAGCACTGCCCTGGGAGCCTCTCCCAAGGTGTTTCTTGCTGTTGCAAAGAGCCCTCATGTTTCTGCATCACACACACACGAGGTGTGGCATCTCTAGGTGTGGGGTGCCCGGAGTAGGGGTGACCTGCCTGGGCAGGGCTGTGGCACAGCAGGCACTCCCAGCCCCTCTGCTTGTCCCAGCAGCTCCCCAGGCTCTGCCTGGCCCTGGGACATGCTGCTGGCTGGCAAGTAACAAGTAATTCCTTGAATTTCCCTTATTATCACAATAAATTAACTCATCTTCCCTTTCTTTTTATTTGAATACAGGTTTTGAGTTGAATGTCACTGACACGTGGGTGAATAACTTTCGAGAAAGAGCAAAGATTTGTTGGGAAAGGTGACAGGAGAGAAACATGAGAGAGAAATTAGGACTTTGTAGTGGAAATATGGGAACCTGCTGGCTGGCTGGACCTGAGTCACCTCCTCAGGCAGGTCCCTGGTGCAGGGAACATCTGAGGTGCCCAGGATGGGACCAGGACACAGACACCTTGTGACAGGAGTGGTGCAGAACACCCAGAAAGGCTCTGCCCCTTTGTCCCTGCACCCAGGGCACTGCAAAGTGTGGAACAACACCTTTACAACACCTTTACAAGGAGCCTTTTTCACTGTATAATACTGGAAAAATCATGCTGATCTCTCTCACCTTAAATCTCTACACCCTGCAAATGAAATGCTTTGGAAACTGCCATAATCCCAGCATAATCTAATGCAGAAATATTTTTATTTCCTCCCCTCCTCTCTCTTTCTTTAAATCTGCCCTGACATTTTTAATTTGTTGCAAAGGGGCAAAAGTTTTGGAGATCTTTTGGGCAAACACACACTATGCAAATCCTTTAAAATATAAAACCAATTTACTGAAAACTACTGCATAATTATTGAATCAAAGAATAGTTGAAGAAATGTGATTTCAGCGTGACTTTTCAGGAAACTACAAGAAGATTCCTCAAATACCTTTCATTTGTGATTGAAAAGATATTGTTGAAATTTTCTGAAGTATTTCCCTTTTCTTTTTTTTTTTTGTTTTTTTTTTTTTGTTTTAGAATAGTGGCAACTTTAACACACCAGTAAATCTTAATGCAATACTGTTTCAAATGTAATTGTACTTGCTGTAGGCTAGATTACAGGTGTCCTTTCAGGCACTTTAACTTGCTGTATTTACATCTTGCTGCATCAATTGTATGGCTATTGTAAACTTTATATTATGCAAGGTGTGTAATTACACAACCTCCCCAACTCCCATCACAAGCACACACCTGGCCTGGTTCTAACAAGAACATTCCTTCTCAAAATGACTACATAATTAGAAAATTCCACTTCTTGGCCACAGCTCTGTGCTCAGCAGACGTAGATTTTACTGAGAAATGCGTTACCATTTCTCTCACAGGGTCACTGGACACGCTGTGAGCTGCTCATTGTTTTTAATCCTAACATGACCTTTATACTAAATACAAAAAACAACCTTGGGATTGAAAAGCATGGCATGGTGTCATGAGCACAGAGAATGATTTCAATGAGCCCAGCGCTGTTTGATCAGGGACCAGTCCTCCCAAGGTGCTGAGTCCTCATTTCCTGCAGGTCCCAAACTGGAGTTGGTAATGTCCCAATTAAAATCGCAAAACGAGGCGTTTCAAATCCACACCACTTGCAGAACTCTCTCTTTGAGAGTTTCCAGCTCAAGGTGTTTTGTCACACTTGTGAGTCTCTTACAGGGAAACCTTCAAAACTTTGTTTTCCTGCATTCATACACACACACAAACACTGACTGCCAAAACTTCAGTGGGAGCACAGTGATCATTTTATCACTGATTTACCCCACTCGAGTAAATCAGTGATAAAATTATCATTAATTTTATAATTGTATAATCATTAATTTATGATTTATCATCAATTTTATGATTAGAGATGTGTGAGCAGGGTCTCTGCAGTGCCCTCTCCCACCCTGAGCAAACAGGGATCAACGATGGTAAATACAATAATAAACATTTGCTGCAAACAACAGGGGTTTCTTCACTCTGGGCTCCTTCTTTCCTAGGAGGGAGAGGTCAGGAAACACAGGGAAATTTACAGGAAAATCTCAGGACTGGGAATTATTGGAAGTGGCAGCTCCTTTCACACGTATTGTTGAGGATAGAAGGGAGATAATTGTAAATCATTACAGAAAGAAAAGGGAGCGTCAGATCCCAAGCCCACAGAAATCCTTTGGAAAAAACCAAAACCAAACCAACTAAAACGAATGCAAAAATGCTTTCCCACACACCTTTAATCAGAATTTTAGATTCATCTATGTGATCTGTGAAATAGTGGTTATCAGATTAAACCCCAAACTTCTCAGCTTAGTAACACGGCCCCATGAATTCACATGAAAAAAGGGGCCAGATTTATAGGCAGATATTTTAATTCTTAAACAGTTAACATAACAGTCAAAGAGATGCTTGCTTACTTACACAAAGGGAAGGCTATAATTGTGAACATCTTTGCTCTAAGGTGAATAATTAAGTAGATTCCACTGACAAAAGGATGAGAAGACTGTGCCTCGGGACATTTAGTCAGTAGAACTAAGCAACAGGTTACAGGGAAGCAAACAAGGCTGTATTTAAACACAAACCTATTGACTCGATTATTTTCAATGCAGAAAAAAATAAAATCCTTGGGCAGTTTAATAGAATGAGGCAAAATGAACAAATTCAAGGTCACAGATATTGTTGTTACAACTTTTTATGTCAGGGCATCCTTTTACTGTTTGATCCTCTTTTTCCCCTTGACTCTCAATTGCTTCACTACAAAGCTGGTAATAGTAAAAAAAAAAAAGAATATATTATAAAATTATCCTATTATTTAGTTAATGAAGTCTTTCAATAAAGCTCAGCTGTATTTTTATATATATTTATTTATTATTATTAGTGAATGTGTTTTGCAGATTTGGTCCCATGTGTTGAAAGAGTAAAAGAAGACTGCTACTTATTTGCACTCAAAATTATTTTTCTTCATTGCAGCTGAGAATTTAAGTATTCATAAATAAAACTGTAATGTTCTGTTGTGAGAAAAATATAGAATTCCTGTATGGTGATCCACCCAGAAGTAAAAATGAAAGGAACTGGCTGGGTCTGTGGCATTTAGGAAAGGCTGGAAATCATCTCTCCACTGTGTTGGTGCAGACCCAAAGGCAAGGAGAGGGCAAGGGAACTTTCCCCCAAAGTCTTTTCATATTCTTAGCATTTGTCCCTGAGCTGAGGCTGGAATCAATTCTTCTCCCAAAGGAATGAAATTATCTCCTGCACATCCTTGCCCTTCTACCTTGGGCTTGGATCAGCCTGTGATGGCACCAAGGAGCCCCTGTGGGGCTGCAGAGCTGCTCAGTACCTGAGCAGTGATCCAGCACCAAAAATCAGCCCCAATTGTTTGATGTCTCACAAATCCACCCTCTGCAGGGAGGAAGGAGCTGCAGAGCCACTGGAAGTGGTGCAAGCTCTGGAGAGCCAGGAGCTCTGTGCTCAGAAATAACCTAAAGCCAGGCTGACGTCGCCTTATCTTGTCTTGCTGTCATCTGGGAGAGAGGGCAGGAGGTGGCTCTTGGATGGCAGTCAGGGAACAGCTCTAATGAGGCCTGGCTGGCAGACGGGGTCAGCACACACACAAACACTCCAGAAAAGGATTAGTCAATGCATTCCCATCCACACAGCCCAGAATCCTGGGACACGAGGGCAGGAAGCCAAGAGAAGGACTGGATGGGCTGGGCCAACTTCCATCCAGCAGGACTATCATCTTAAAAGAATGATTTTTAAGCTTTTCTTTTCCATCTCCTATTAATTTGTTTGACATGACCTTATCAGGACTCTGCTAGTTATGTTCTGCTTTCCTTATGTAGTTGTTTTCAACAAAGTGAAACTGCATATAGTTGTCTCCTTCTGTTATGCCTTCACTTCTGCAGTGCTGAAACATTAAAACAATTTGAAAGATATGACAACGAAGTTCCTCAGTACAGTGAGCATGTGGATTGATATGTTTTGATTTTTTTCTTTAGAGAACAAGACTTGTCAGTGCTCAACTAGAAAAGCTGCCAAATACATCATCATCTCTCATTCACTATGACCCAGGTGCTGTCAGCCCAAACTGACTGTTTTCAGTAAAAAGAAAAAAAATCGCGTTGGGTGAGTTCAAAACCGATCCCAAGAGGTGCCAATTAGGAAGCATTTAAAGTGCAAATTCTAATGTTAATTCTCTGAGTTCATTTGCTCTGCGTCCATTACCAAATCTCCAGTTTAAAATGCACTTTACAGCCTAATTTTGTGCTCCACAATCTGTTTCTTTCCTGCTCCACATACCCTCACCGTTGCACGTAGGACTAACAAATGCATTTAAATATTTGATTCGCTGCCATTAGCGAGAGAGGGAGAAGAAAAACTTAATGATGGATGATATGATACGCTGTGCACAGAATGCCTTCATGCTATTCACAGCACATTATTATCAACATACCTCTTCCCATCATGTGCATTTTTTAGGGAACTAAAACAAACAATGCCACTGAACCCAGAGAAGATTCCCTAGTAAGAGGGATTAAAGTCTATGGATCGTATAAATGCTGTTGAGTGATCGGTTTTGTTCCAGTCTTAACTGTTTATTTTGGTCCTGATTTTTCTGCAGTAAACATCTTTACGTTGAAATGTGGGGCTTTACTGCCTTAAAAGGAGCAGGGAAATGTAATAAACATCTAAAATCTGCTTTTATATGCCTCAAAACCAGTCACCTAAACCACTAATCTAACCACTGCAATCATCAGTGTGGCAACTTAATCCTGGGAGAAATCAAGATGCAAGGGTTGAAAAATACCTTTAAAATTTATCTTTATTTTGAAATGTATTGTTGTGAATGCAAGACAAGGGTGTTTTGTGAGGATGTCAATGCTCCTTTATCATCTAGAAATAAAAAATCCATCTATAAAATGTGTAGTCCTTACATTTTGCACATTTTTAATGCTTTTTTGCAGCTTCTACTCAGTGGAAGACAACAAAGTAATGATCTGTAGCCCAAGTTTGGCACAGGAGAGGAATGACCCCAACCTGGACCTGCCACCAACATTAATCTCCTGCACATGGAGAAATGGAAATCATTTTTAAATGATCCTGAAATCACTGCTGACATCAGGAGTCAGCATAGACAGTGATAACATCATCTGAATTAAAGGTGCTCCCACTTTTTACTTGGGTTTTGAAGTCAGAGTGCACTTCAATGCATTTTGTGTTGAATGGTTTTTTTTGGCCAGAATAACCTCAGCAAAAGCTAACTTCTGACACCTGAATTTTTCCAGTTTCTAATGGAAAGCTAAAACAGACATGTTTGAAGGCAATGGGATCATTCACATGCACAAATAACCACAGCACTGAAATTTTTCATTATTGAAGATGTTATGTTTGATTACTTGCACAGGAATCTAGAGGGACCCTGTCCTCTACTCTTCACTGACAGCAGACCCCAGGGTGGGGGAAAATCTCCCTTGAGAATTAAGCTCATAATTGAATTAAATCAAATTAAAGGAACCTCCCCTTCTGCACTGCCATTTCCTCACACAGTTATTCACTGCATCCACAATTATTTTTTTTTATGTTCCTCAAATGATTTGCTTTACTTGCTTGAAGAAGCACCACGGGGATAAAGGGATGGTGCAGATCTCCATCTCCAACTGCTCCTTGTGATGTTTTTAGATGAGGATCTCTCAAATTTAGATCTCCTGGTGAGGAGATGCCATGCTGGGAAACAGATGAGCTGTGACCAGGGCTCAGACACAGCAGGAAACCAGCCAAGAGAAGGAGAAACCTCCACAGAGCAAAATTTAAAGTATACAATCACTCCCCTGGCATAGGTCAGACCAAAACTGAAGCTCTTGATGCCCTGTGTGCTTGGCTATCTCTGCTTGCTGGCGTTGCTCCACATTAGCTCCACAATGACAGGTAAATGAATTAATTTCCCAGCATTTGGTGCAGCCAGCATGTGCAGAATTGCCCAGCCAATGTGAGACCATTTGGTCAAACAACATTTACAATTTGCTTCTATATTTAGGCTGCTTGCCTGCAAAAGCCCACACGAATATTTAACAAGGTCGGCGGATGAATTTGGGCGAGTGGTGAGCAATTTCTGCCGTGGTGAGATGCAAACGTGATGAATTAAAGTAGTTTATTTCTCTTACACCTTAAAATGTAAAAACACAGAACTCTGAGAAACATCCTCAATTTCATTTCCACTGTGGTGTTTGTTAGAAAACAGTGTGTTTTTCTAACTTTTGGGAAAGAATATAAAGATGTCAAATAATGATCGAGATTTTGAATTTATAAAAAGCAAAAAAGCCCTGGAAATTTCTTTCAGTAGAAATATATGTTTTAAACTCAGTTTCCTCTATTCAGATAAGCAACATCCCACAAAAAGAAGCCAAAGAACAGCTACTGAAGTAGAAAAGCACTGTACAGATAATTGTTTTGGTCTAAGCCTACTTATAGATTCTGATGGAAAACTGAAGTCTTCTTGCATGCAAAAGCCTAAGTAAGAGTTCCATTTCAACAGCCTAAATATTCTTAATTTTCACTTTCCTTAGGTATTTATTTGTGCTACTGTTCCTGTAGCAATCAGCATCAGTTTTAATAACTATAAGCATATTTACATTTTTCCTTCAGAGCTGTAAGCTTTGTACAAGACACAACAAAAGAGAGAATCAAAGGTATGTCACCATCAGGAAATACGATTTTTTGAGTCCTTTGAAACTCAATTGAGTTCAAATTGCCTTTTATTTTTCTTCTTAAAGTACTTTCCCTTGTTAAGGTTAAAACCAAGGTTCAGAAGGGTCAAACCTTTTTCTTTTTATCAAGGCAGTAAGCACTGACAGGAGCCTTGGTATTCAGGAGCGCTTCCAAAGGGTCTCCAGACGTGGTCCCCATTCTGCCTTGTCACTGACAGGGGCTTGGAGAACACCACAAAATTCCTCAACCAAAAAACTTCATTGCTGCACGACAACTTTCTTCAGCCAGCGCCGCTCGGGGAAGTCAGCTCAGGAAGAAAATGTGCATTGAAAAATTCATGGAGCACAGCCCCCTGCCGGGGGTGGCTTTGCTACAGGAACATGCAACGTTCCCAAGCAGCCAGCGATGGAAAAGTGTCCTGAATTCCAAGTGCTCTATCTCGGCTCTATCTCCACATGAGCTCTAGCCTGCAGAAACGGAATTCTCTGTTCCATGGACAAGTTCCAGGAGCTGTTTCCGTGTGTGGTGAATGCCAAAACTGGGCCTAGTGGGCTGTTATTAAAATGTTGCTGTCAAGCTATTAAACGCTTGAAAAGCCCAGAATTAAAAGAAGCTTTATGCATGTACTCCCCACGGTGTTTCTAATCGTGCCATTGATGTCTGCAGATCCAGTTCCCTGAAAAATTTAGCTACAGTTTGTATTTATAAATCATTTCTTTTAAAGGCTGCCACCACACCACCAAATCTCAGCCTGGGTTTAATCTGCAGCTTGAGCAGGAGAGAGATTGTGCTGGCAGATTGCAAAGCATTCTTCAAAGGCACTGCTGAGCACAGGTGCTTTAGGGGACTGCTCCTCCCAGAAACAGGGTGTTTTAAAAGCATCCCAGCCTCCAGTTGGACCAGTTTGCACCGGGAGCCTGAGAGAAACTCCTCCTTCACCTGCATTGCCCCTGTTCTACATCATTCCCATAAATTCCCAGGACGTGTTGGGCCAGCTTGCCACAATTCAGCTATCCAGCTACTGAAATGAACGGCTGAAAGCACAGAATTTACTGATTTACTGCATCTAAAAATCTGTTTATCTTTTCATCTAAATGAAAGGATTTTTCCTATCTTTTTATAAGATATAAGATGCTATCTTTGCAAAACACTTCTTGCTGTCTTTTAATTTCCATGTTCAATACCAACCCCTTCAAAGAATAAAAAATTGAAAGAATAACACCAATGCCATCATCCTTTTTCTCATCACAGAGCAAGTGACTTTCAGAGATAACTCGAGACACATCTACAAGGAAACACACACAGATTATATGTGTTTAGATTATATTATACAACAGAACAGTTGTGCGACTGAAGGAACAGAAAGCAAAATTATAAAGATTTTAGGAAGTAGGAGCTGAGTGATGGCTCCAAAAGCACCAGGAGAATGAGGACAGGAGAGGGCACAGCAGCACTGGGGTCAGGCCCATGTGGGATCTGGGCTGGCTGCATCCCCTGCTCTGCCTTTGTGGACAAAAGGATGCAAAGAGCCAAGGATACAAGGTGGAAGGGAAAAATAATCATCCTGTAATTGGCTGCTCACTAATGGAGTCTATTAATTAATGGCCATGGAAGCCCAGGTAATTTGTGGTCAGTGTTGTTTAAAAGATAAACAATCTAGACTGAATCAGCCATGTGGAATCCCTCCACACTGGAGCCATGCTGGGGAGGCCTCAGTGTTTTCAGGGAAAAGGGAACAATCCCAAGCATCCACCACTTCCAATGGCACCAATCAGGCTGAGGTCCCTGTCGTGTTTAATCTGAGACAAACACCATAAAATATATGAAAATTTGCAGCTATGTGGGGTGTAAGAGGTGAGAAGATTTAGGGAGACTTCAAGAAATCCAGCAACAGGCACATTTTCATTTCACTTGGAACAACCCAGATCAAGAGAACCCAATCCAAGCACCCATTTTTTGCCAAAGGTGATTTTTAAGCCTGTCCTCATCTAATCCTTCTGTGGGCAAGGAATCAGTGGCAGGATGATAAATACCCTGTTCTTTTGTGAGAACTGTGGGAGCATCCTCGAGAGGAAATCTCACGATCCTGAGGCAGACTGTACCTCATACTCCTAATTCACAATTATTTTGTTCGAGTGTTTGATACAAGACAGAAAGGGTTTGATATCTAGAAAACCTTGCATGTAATACCCTCCTGACAGATCATTACACGAGTCTAATTGAATTTAGATCTTGAGATATGCTGCTCAGAACTCGTTTGCATTTCACTAGAAATGAGATGATCATCTTTACACAGAAACTGTGACGCATATTTTCATGTACATGAAACAAATACCAAAATATTCAGGTATTTGTGTGCTTTATTTGCATATAGTTGCTACCTCTGTGTAGGAACCAAGCAATTACTCTAACAGGTAATTATGTACTCGCATGTAATTTGCATAAGAGAGCAAAAATATCCTACAGTTCACTCATTCCATAGATATTTGAGGCAAGAAAGCAAACAAGAGGTAGAAGAAAATATGCATATTTGCCTAATGGACACAAGGGAAGAAAAAGGAAATCTCCATTGTTTTCTCATAAACAATGCTCCCTTTTCCCAGAAAATGTATTTATTCTCCTGTTACTAAGTTCAAAATAGCAAGAATAAACATATGTAAAAAGACAAAACATTGCTACTTTTCTTTTTAGACCTTCTGTTATATGTGAATCACAGCCTCTTGAACAAGCTCTCTAATTATTGCAATTTTTGCTTAGTGAAAGAAAAATTTGTACACACACAGGCCTTATAATTGATTCAAACAGACACATTCTTTTTTACTCAAGAGGGAATATTTCTTTGAATTACAGCAATTATTTAACAAAGAAAACTGTCATTCTGGAATGAAAATCAATAACTTTCAAAAAGAAAACACTTCAGGATTCACCACTCCTTTCCTTACTTTGTAGGATAAATTATCTGCCAAACCTATATTCATGCAAATTTTGGATTTCCTTAAAATTTCAGGATTTAAACACTTTACTGAGAAGAAAGCCTGGTTATGCACCCAATGCCTTTTCCAAACTTCATCTGTGGCTAAGAAATTCCTGGAACATCTTCCCCCTGTGCTAGTCATTAGTGGGTCACTGCAGGCTGCCTTCATTGCAAAAATTTATAATTAATGGGATATCTGAGATTTGGATGTTACAAAATACATCACAAGTTTTCATGAGCTTCATAGAGAGCTGCTTTGCTTGTCCTACAAGTCCTCCTTGAACTCCACCAAAATATAAATTAACTCCCAGGAACTGAAGACAATTCAGGTTTCTGGTATCTGACCATGGTGGGATTGAAACTGGCTCAGCAATAACAAGACAAACCTAACTCCTGGTATCCCCACTTTCCTTGATACATAAGTGAATTTCTCTTCCTCAAGTTCTTCTTATGTTGTAGGGGAAAGTCTCTAGCAATTCATTTTCCCACTAGACACATTCTGCTCTAGGATTAACTAAAAATAGGATTATGGGTTTTTTTCACCCCTAACAGGCTGCACAATCCTATTTCACCTTTGTGTGAAAGCACCTTCTAACACACCTACAGCCAGCATTTAGGGAAAGGTGCAGCTTTCTTGGGGGATAAACCACTTAAATCTCCTCACAGTGGCGTGGCAGAGATCTCCTTGGAGCAGCAACCCAGTGTAAAACTGTGCTGAGAACTCAGGTGCACAAACAGCAGATAAATGAATATAAAGAACTAATGTTTGGGTTTTTTTTCTGTAATATTTTAGGCAGCAGATTGGATTTTAATTTTATATTTTTTTTCCATCCCCTGCTGTGGTTCCCAGTGCTGCACCCAAGGGGACAGGACGGGGAAAATTAACCCCATTCCCAACTCACAGGCAACAGCACAGAGCAAAGCACTGCACACCCATCCCAGAGCATGGGAATCAGCCCTTCCCTGTCTATGCTAAATCCCAGACATGTTTATTCCCTAATCCCAGGGCTGGATAGCAGCAAACAGCTGAGTCTCCATTAGTTGTCCAACAGGATGGGACAATCATCACATGGTGCTTTTCACACCTGCTTCCCTCTCCTTTTATTTTTGGCAGGCATAATATTCAAACTAGAAGAATAAGGCAATGCTCTACACCATTTTAGCCATTTCCTTACGTCTCAGGCAACATTTGATATTTTTCTCCCCACTTATCTGACATTTTTTCTCTGTTTAATTCCATGTTAATCAGTTGATAAACCAAGTTTGAAGGAAATACTAGAAGGTTTCTGAACTCCTCTCCAGAGAAATATCACAAACACCATATAATTTTTCTCAGAATGAATTATTTTTACATACACTTTTGCACAGCACTCTATAAAATATTGGATTTGTTCCCTCAGTGTTCCTTGTTTGTTTGTAAAGCCCTTCCTCAGCTGAAAGCACCAAAGCCAAACAGTTTGTCATATGAATGTACCAAGAAGCAAAACACCTCCATGGGATTCTCAGCACTGCCAGACTTGTTTAGGACCTTCAGCACGTCCTCAGCCAAGCTGTGCCTCATTTTACTGAGCAGAACGAGAGGTGTAATCACAGAGTCTGCAGTCGCTCCTGGGCTCAGATGAGGAATTTGTCTGTGTTCACTTCTAAACTGCTTTTTTTGGCAGAGTTTAAAATACAGAAATGAGAGTTTTGTATGTTCACATAGTATGTGTATGTATATATTTATATTTTTTATGTATACAGGTACATATGTGTTCAGAGCTCCAGGTAGGAGAATTTTAAGCAAATGGAAATAAACAGTAACACAGAACTTCCATAAAGCAAACTGTGGAAGTGATGTCTAGGCTTTAACATACCACACACTTCCTTCAAAAGCAAAGTTCTGTGTTCCCAAATCCCTCTTTGCAGCCCCTTGTCACACTGCTGCTCCTTGGGGGAGGCTCTCAGGCCATGGATGCTTAGACAAGTCGCTGGGAACTGGCTGAGCTGAAGAATTTGGGAGCAAAAGGCCCCCCAGAACCTCCCAATGTGGAGAGCAGGGAGAGAAATTCACCCTGTGCTGAACGGACAGAGCACAAACCTCACGTCCTGCCTGGGTCTGACCCCAGCACACAAACCTAAAGGGCTTTTTCTTCCGCCTCCTCAGGGAGCTTTGGTGCCACTCGTTGCACTGACCTGTAAAGTCAAGGCCTGACCTTTTTTTTCGAGTCCAAGTGAGAAAGCAGATGAGATACTGGGACAGAGGCAGACTTTTAGCCTCAGAGGCTGGCAAGGGAGGCAGAAGTGCTGCGCCTGAAATCTGTGTTGGGCCATGACCAAGACATCACTTATTCCACAGCCATCCACAGACTGTCACTTCATTTCGGTACTAGAAATAAAGGGTGGTCTGACACATAAGTCATTAGGAAAAAAAAAAATAAAATTAAATCAATATTCCTAAGCCTCACAAGAAAAGAATGCATTTGAGAGTCAGATTTTTTTCAAGAAGAAAGTCAAGTCCAAATGCTAGTTAGGCTTGTCTGCAGCTGTGAATTGTGCATGTAAAAATATACACTGAGACTTCTTTAAACATGGAGCCAATGTTATAAAGAACTAGATGTAATTTTCCAAACAAAAATGCTATGGTCCCTACCTTAATTTAGCTGACTAGTTTGCATGCTCAGAAGATATTCACACTTAGGGGTAAAAAAATTAATTCATTTTAGACATGTAAAATTCTACCATTTCACACCCAGAAAGTGAGGGCTGTATCTTCCAAGGAAGAGGGGAGCATGCTTGAAATGATCACCCTAAAATGACAACCAAAGCCTCATATTGGTGCTAATGCTGTTAATTTACTCTTTTAAATGGAAAGTTACCAATATTAGAAATTTGGGGGCTTTTTGAAGTCCCCAGTTGGTGAAGCCTGAGATTTGTATGTCTGACTGTGAGATGAACACAAATTATTAATCCATCATTACCAAACTAGCATCATATTTTTTCTACCAAACATGTTTTAATGTTTTCTCAGCACATGAAAAAGTCAAGATAGACACTTGCATAGCCAGTACTTGTCCTAAATTCACCAATACCTCAGAATTCCACCAGAAACACACTAAATCTATTTTATTACATTTGCTTTACCATTTTTGTTTAAAGATGGTCTCTTGTTGGTTCATCTGTGTCTCAAGTCAAGCTGCCTTATTTATATATATCTTAAAGTTCCTGTAAGTTTTTCTCAAAAAACAGATCTTTCTGACAGCTGAATATAAATTACAGGCAAAACAAAATCCCTAATCATTTCAAATTTCTAAATTTCTCTCATGTGATCACGTTTATAAGGAGAGATTATGGTAACAGGAAAAACAAAAAAAGAAAACAACTGTCATCACATTTGCTTTTAGCAGGGCCTTGGGTTCCTGTTTTCCTCTCCCAGCACAAACATGATGAACCCAAAGTCTGCAAAAGGCTAACACAAGAATTCTGCTTCAGAATATGACTGAACGTTAGTGACCTGTACAATGACAAAAATCATTGAACCAGTCAAGGCAATTTGTGATGAGAAATTACAGGGCTGGAACAGAAGCGCGCTTGGAGCGCTGAAGAACCCCAGAGTCATCCTGCTCTCCTCAAAGCAGAATGGGCAAATCTTCCCCCAGCAGCCACCTCAAATCCTCTGCTAAAGAATGAAATATTGAACTGCCCTCACACAAAAAAAACCCCCAAATCTGCATCTGAAAAACCCTCCTTGGAAGATAACGTTTCGTAATGAAACCACGTTTGGCACAGTTACAAAATTACATTTCAAAATTTTTCCAGCGTCAATGCTCCTTTCTGTGCACGATGACAAAACTGACTCCAGTTTCAAATGCACCTGTCAGAGCTGTCAGCCATCAGCAGCACTCTTTTGTTGTTTGGGTATGCTGCCAGGCTATTCCAGCATGTTTTCACTGAGAGGAGGAGGTGTCATCTGAATATGGCAAAACAAAACTGTGACTCACTCAGCAGAATCAGACAGACCTCACAGTTTGGAGTAAGGTACACAGGCTGGCTGAGGCTGCACACTCCTCCAGAACATCTTTCTGCTTGCACAGCACCAGCACAGAGCTGATCCCACTGCAGCAAAACAAGGCAATGAGAGGAGCCCTGAGCAGGCAGCAGCCCTGTGAATCAGCACTGGCTCCATGCATTGCTACACCAGCCACAATTAACAGCCAGCCCACACAACAGAGGTGCCAGAGCAATATTGGTGTTAACATGGTGTGGCAAATAAAGGAATACATAATATTTAGAGAGCAAATGAGGAAGCATGCAATTCCTCTGGATGTGTACGCCAAAATTAAAGCTTTCACTTATTTTTTCTTTCACTGATTTTTTTTTTTTTCTTGCTTATAAATTTGTGCCACTAAGCCCAAGCATTTTGTACCCTGTGGCAACTCCTGGAAGTTATAACAGTTGAACTAATGAGATCTGTGAAAGCGCTCCCTCTTTGAGAGAGGAAATGATTTTTAGTCAAACAGTTGAATGTTTTCCCTACCACCTGCACAACCTTTTGTTAAAACACCTCCTATACCAAGACACCTGATCAAACAGATGGGGAAGGAAAAAAAGCCTTTGTTAAAGTTTTGGCATTTAGTTTCTTCAATTAGATTCTTCCAATAAGTTTTCAGCAAAACCAAGTCTTATGGTCCACATATTTTTAATCATAAATCTTTTGCCAAGAAGGGGTAAAAGGAAGCAATTCATGGTGCCCTGAGGTGTCTTTATAAGTCTTAAAATACACTAATGTAAGTTATAGAGCATGGTTTGGGTCAGAGGGGACTTTCAAGATCATCCAGTGCCACTCCTGACATGGCAGGGACACTTCCACTGTCCCAGGCTGCTCCAAGCCCTGTCCAACCTGGCTTTGGACACTTCCAGGGATCCAGGGGCAGCCACAGCTTCTCTGGGCACCTGTGCCAGGACCTGCCCACCTTCACAGAGAATTCCTTCCCAATATCCCACCTGACTGTGCCCTCTGGCAGTTTAAGGCCATTCCCCCTTGTCCTGTCACTACATACCCTTGTCAAAAGTCTCTCCCCATCTCTCTTGGCTTCCCTTTAGGTACTGGAAGGTGCTGTAACATCTCCATTTTCTTCTCCAGGCTGAACAATCCCATCTCAGCCTGGTTTCATAGCAGAAGTGCTTCTTTCCTTCACTCTAGCAGGTGATCACCACACAAAGCTTTGCAATCTGTTCTCCACAGGTCCCCTGCTCCCCACAGCAGCAGCTCCCTGAGTGTGAAACACACTGAAGCAAATACAGCAAACACTGACTGAAGTAGCAGGGAAGTGTCAGAGAGGTACCACCTATGCACCAGACATATCCTTGAAGGCCTGGGCAAGCATCTGTTATTTTAAATGTTCAGTGCAGATGTCAGTCCTGGCCAAAGACAATATTGTGATACAGCTTTGGGCCAGCACAGAAAATCCAAAATAAAACACACAGCCTCTTGACAGCTCATATTGGGTGTTCAAAATCCAGGTAACCCATGGCATTGCAAAGGAGTGTTTGTTCATAATTAAATGTGTGGAATTCAATGCTAGCAATACTGTAATTTGGATTAGGTGTGTACAGATTATGTTTATAGAGAAAGAGTGTAGCTGAATTATTTTTTTCTCTTGCCCTGGAGAAGATCACCACCTCTAAAAAAAAATCCCTAGATTTCTCTGCTGAGGAGTGGATTGCCAAGCAGCTTGGCAGAGCTCTCAGCCCTGTACCAGGCTGGGCAGTGGGGTCAGCAGTGTTGGCAGGAAGGACTGCCCGCCCCAGATGGCTGCAGCACTGCACCGAGCTGGGGCCCAGGTGTCAGCAGGGCACTGAGCACATCAAAAACATAGCCTTGCTTCATTTCTCCAAACAGTTATGCTTTAAAAAACTCAACCAAAAGGGGTGTCAGATCAGGAACTCCTGAACTCTAGGGGGGCTGGAAAGCAAGCCCAGTGAGCAAGGGCAGTGCCGGGCACATCAGGCAGCCTGCTCCTGGTGCACGGAGCTCATTCCCCATGGAGCTCATTCCCCATGGAGCTCATTCCCCTTGGCTCAGCCCCTTCTCTGGAGTGGCACACGGGGCCGTTTATGGGGGAAAAGCCTGGCAGATGCAAGAGTCAAGTGCCAAGAGTCTGGATGCATTTTCTCCTCAGCCCTGCCAGCAGTGGCATCTGGTTGCATGGCTGGCTCCTCGCTCTGCGCTCACGGGGGGGCCCTGGCCTGAACTCTGCGGGGCTCTGGTGGGTCAGGCTGTCTCTGAACAGCCACCAAAAATCCTCTCTCCCTACTCACCCTTCCACACTCAAAGGGGAAGAGGACAAAGAGAGGATTTTGTCCAAACACACTCCCCCATCCTTTCTGAGCTCTGCCCAGCCCCTCACCTGGCTCAGCGCGCTCACAGCAGGCCCGAGCTGAGGCAGGACAGTTTTAGCATCGAGTTTTCCTAATTAAATTCACTCTGGCTTCAGGTCGGACAGGAATGCGAAGATTGTTGCGTGTCAGGATGGAGACACCCTGCCAGCAGCCAGGGCAGAGATAGGCACAGGGCTGTGTCACGTTTACCTCAGCCTACACATCGTGCACAGGCCGGGTCTGCAGCTCGGTGTTTGCATGATTAACTCTGAGCCTCATGTACATTTACACATTCATTTATGCTGCCAGGTTTTTGTATATTCACATGGTGCTGCATGTTTTCTGGAAACTCGAGTTCCTGACTTTAAGGTATTTGGGATCTTGCTGTGGAATCCAAAGACTCATTAACATTTCAGAACTAGACACCTTATTGGAAACAGTACACAATTATAAAACAAAAAAAACCCCTCATGAAATCTGGATTTTTTTCCTCCCCTTCACCTCCACCACATCATTTACCATAAAATAAAGTCTAAACTGCTCTTCATGACACACTAGTCATTCCAACAGAGACAGCAAAGCTGGCTGTTCCCATTGTTTCCCCTTGCTTTGAAATGTGTAGTCTAAAAGTAAATTTTGATTTCTGCCTTATGAAGAAATGCATCCATAGAAAATAAATGTAGTTCTTAACACACTTCTGTACTGCACTTATTTCTTCAAGTTTTTTAATATTACCGTTTTTCGCTGGATAGATAACTCAGTAATCTCAGAAGTGTCTCTTGAACTGTTCACACTGCTGGGGAGCTCCAAGAGCAAATGTAGGGATCATGTTTGAAGTGCAGGAAGCACAGAAGGGCTTGCACTGCAGTGCACGTAGATTCATGTGTGGGAATGATTATCCTCAACTTTTCAGCTCTTTGATGCATTGTGTGAAAGATACCCACAAATCTTAACCAAAAGTTTCCTACATTAAAAGCACAGCCAAGCAGAGGAGCCTGGTCTTCTGGCTGTGGAGTTTTGCCTGAATATATCCCCATGTGAATACCCTGCTTTGAATGATGTAACATGAAAGGATTGTCTGCATTGTGCAGAAATTCTGTTTCCCATTACTCATACTTGTAAATGTATCTGTTCTACAGCTCCCTAAGAAATGAACAAGCCTTAGCATCAGAAATATTCCTAACACATTTTGAGGCAAAGCAGAACCAGCTAGCTGTTCCACGATATTAAGTAATTCTTTCATGCTTTGCAATGCCTCAGAGTCTCAAGATAGCATTTGGATGCGTTTATGCAATTTCTGAGATTCCCTACACAGGTACTATTGGGTCTTCTCCCACTCTGACAAGAGTTTTTCCTTGGAAGCCTGATAAACTGCACTGCTGACAGCTACACAGTGGTGGAAACAGGCAGGCAAGTGCCTCAGATGTTGGAACAAGAAAGTATTCCAGCATTTTTAGCTCCTGTGACTCTTGCTTAGCAAACATCCCCGCCCCAGCTGTGGTATGGAAAACCTGCAATTTCTGTACATATCTTAAAAAATATAAAAGATGGACAAATAAAAGAAAATTAAGATTAAAAAACAAAAGTAAGAAAAAAGGAATTTTACCAAAGTGTAACTTAGTTTTTACTATGAGCAGTACCACCACTGCTGTCAGAGAACTGATTTGATTGAGAGATGACATGGGACCTCTACACTGAACTCAGCTTGGGTGAAAACATACAACTGTGCATCAAATTTTGTCAAATTCAGTAAAAAAAAAAGCTCCCACAACAGGGTCCCGTCTGTACATTCACATCTAGAACAGAAGCTTTTGCTACCTGAGAATGTCAGGCAGAGGAGGGGCTTTTTACATTGTATTTTTAATGCTGACCAAAGTACCACACACAATCTTAAGAAAGCTACAGAAACTGCCTTGTCTTAGAACTGATCTACTTCAAATCCAACTTTTAACAAGGATTATAAGGAAGGAGTTATAATGGTAAATCTCCAAATCACTATAGACTAAGCAATTCTTCCTAATGGCTCCCCTGGGCCTTTCTGCTGAGAGCAACACAGCTCCAGAGAGCTGCAGCTCTCCAGGATCCCACAGACCTCCCCCTTCTTTCTGCCTCCCAAAGCTGGCAGGAACTGGCACAAAGAAAAGATGATGACAAAGATCTTCCCCAACAATGAGGTGGGGACATTGCAACTGCAGTGGGGCAATCTGGAAAAATCTAACCACGAGGCAGCAATTTCTACACTTGATGGAAGATTTCAACACTGAGTTCACGTAAGTAAGGGAGGACAAATCTTTGAGCTCCTCTCCTTTGCAATGGATCTGTACTAAAATCTCTAGATGTGATATCCTCTTTGATAAAAATGGGATTTCACTTGTACACTGCAGTACCTCACATGCACAGGGTCACGTTACCTTTTTGTCCTTAGGAAAGTGGGATGGTTGAACCTTTATCACCCTGTTTATCTCACCAATGTCCACTCCCCTTCTCAACTGGGCAAAACCTCCCTCATTTCTTGATCAATAAAGCAGCACCTGCTCTTTCCTGCCTGTGAGATTGCTATTTAGGAGAATGCATGATTTCTCCTGTCTGCAACAACTCATCTACTTGTTGTCTGTTTGAGTCCAGACTTAAAGTTGTTCGTAATGAATCCTGGAAAATGTCCTAAGCTGCCTGTGAAGCAATAACTGAGGACAGAAAGCACAGTTTAAGGATGACACCTGCATTTCTGCCCTGCTCCATCTCACATCAAGCAAAAGCAAAGCCACTTTCACTCCCATACTGTGTGAACAGGGATAAGGTACTTTTGTACATAGCATCTTCCTAGACTTCATCAACCCAACAAGGAGAAAGGGAAGCCTGAGGCTGCCTCAAGGGGTACCCCATGGATTATCAGCACACTGCAACACCTTTCTCCTCTCTGCAGACACTCCAGCACCACAGGGCTGAAGGGGAGCTGAACACCTGGACCTGCACTTTTCCCCATCAGCAGCACGGCCTGGGAGTGGTTCCCAGGGAGTCTCTCCCAACACACACCGAGTTTGCAGATGGATCCTTCATTCTCCACACATGACTCACTGCAGACCTGAGCTGAGCATCTGCCACCTCTGCCAGCAGACTGAGGAAGACAGAGGCAGGCTGCAACACACCAAGGGACTTAACAGGGAAAACCCTGAACATATGGACTCGAGGAGAGGCCAGGGTGATCTGCTCTTGCACCAGAAAAGCTGCACATCTCACAGCACACAATCATTTTTTTATAAAGCTATAGCATATCATGGCAACATGACTAAAATAAGCCTTGGTGCTTCTAAGAGTAGAGATAAAGAACCAAGAAAAGGAAAAAAAGCCAAGAACACCATTCTGACTATCAGAGATGATATGCAGCTATTCCTGCTAAAGCAGCAAAGGACATACTCTGCTTGGTTTGTAGGAGCAAAGGCAGCCACAGAGCCTTCAACACATTTAGGTCCAAATGGCATCAAAAAGACATCATTTCTCCCCTGCTGCCCTTGTCACTTTGCACACTGCCTTCTAAATTTCTCTACTGAATTTCCTCTTCTATGCACTTTTCTAAAATTTTTGCCTGTAGCTCCTCTCCAGTAGCAGTGGTTTATCATTAAACAGGGGCTGGCAAGTGTTGGGAGCTTGGTTTGCTCCACGTTTTCCATGGCAGTTGTGTTTTTATTTTAACTGGAAGCAGTAAGATGGTTATAACCGGAACATCCACAGTAAAAGGGGGTCACACTAAACATGCCAGACCTGTCTGGGCAGGTCTAATTTAAACAGCAGCCTTTTAAGAACGGGACTGTCTTTGAATGAGATTTCTTTGTACTACTGAAGACAGCACACACCCTTTTCCTGCTGCTTGATTAAACAGCACTTGCCCAATGAATAGATCTTGATCAGGAATAGAAAATGCATGGAGCTGTCCTGGGGAAAATGTGCTATATCCTTTCCCAGACTCACCTGTGGGAAGACATGTACAGCTGTATTGAACACACAGGCTTTTCAAATCAGTCCTCTTGCATCTGGACCTCTGCTCTGTCAACTGTCTGTGCCTTTAAATTACTCTCTTTATGCACTTTAACATCATACAGCATTAATGGCAGTGGAAGTGTCTCACAGGAAAGCTGTACTTTCAGATTTGGCTTTGCCTCTGGAGGGCAAACACCAACCAAGACATGAACTGTCTCATGGCTGTAGCCCAAAATCCCTCATCACAATCACTGCAGAAGGCCTGAAGTGCACATTTCATTGCTCTTGCAGGAGTGGATCCTCCCTTGCTAAAAATAAGCCTGACTTTACTGCAGGATCAGTCATCCTTCACCTTGTTCCACTCATCCAGAACCACACACGCCAAGGACAGCGAGGCAGGAAAGTGCCAAGGAGGAGCTGGTGTTCCCCTGAAAGGTGAATATCAAAAGCTTGCACTACTGTGCTTTACTTTTTCCTGTTTCAGAGACTTTGGCTTCTACAAATGCACAAAGTTCTTGTGAAGAAAGCATAACCTCCACAGCATAATTATATTATCATCAAATTCTAGAATAACAAAGGAGAAGAGAACATTTCACTCCATCAGAGCAAGGAAATTTGCTGCCTAGAACACAGAGCTGGGTTAACCCTGCTGTCTGCTCCATTTTTCCTGAGTTATCTTGGGGAAATCATCAATCTCCCATAGAATTGAGCATGAGCTGTCAGGTGGTGCAGCTCACACTGATTTCAAGACTTTGCTGCTTCAACACATTTCAAAAGTTCACACCTCAGCCCCACTGCTGTAGAACGGAAAGAACAGGGTTTCTTGACCTCACAATAACACCATGAGGATAAACATGTCCTAGGTTTTAAACAACTTGAGTGTTACATGGACAGCAGCGAGGTCAGGCTGGCCCCCATCTCCAGGGCTGACTCACTTCTAGGAGTTTGCATTCATTTGGAAGGACAACAAGGCATGACTCAATGGATCAAAGCAATTTATCAGTAGTGAAATCAACGCCTAATGTTAAATTCTGAACTCCTTTCTGCCAGTTCATCTGCATATTAGAGCTTCACATGGTTGGTATTAGCTGAAACTAGACCCACTGGACAGGCAGAATGGTTAATTATGTGATTATGAAATTTCTGCAGTGGCTCTGGTAAACATTGTACAAAATGGAAATTATTTTTGCAACAATTTTTTTAGCATTGTAGTCTGTTTGTTCTATTTTTTTTGAAGGCTTCAAGAGAGAATGGTGGAGGAGTGCCTCCCAAAATTCCTTCTCCATCCACACACTCAGTTCTCAAGGGGGTAGAGGACAAAGCTTGACCACGCTGTTGGAGAGGATCTTAACTACTCCTCAAAAATTTATATTGTACTGTATAAGCATCTGCCTGCCTGTTCAGATGGCAAATAGGGATCATTCTGCAAAGAGAATTCTTTACAGCACTTCATCCAGCTTAGCCCTTGTCTCCCGGTGCTTAGACAAACAGTTTTTGGTTTATGTAAATAGTTGGTGGATCAAATTTCCCTGGCTGCCACACCCAGCCAGCCTGAATCACCCAGGGAAACATAAAGAGAGTCACCTTTTATGTAGTGCTTTTTCACCAAAGTACACAAGAGTTGCTACGTTACCCTTTCCCCACCAGCAAACAGATTTTTCATTCTGAAAGAACTTTTCTGTGGATCAACCTGCTGCTTAATGCATGGCAAATTTTGATCTGGTTAAGAGAGGAACACTGGGTGTGAAACAAAGGAAAATAAATGCTCAGAGTCAGCTTTGGCTTCTGGGCTTCCATGTTGTTGCTCCCACCACTGAGTGCTCCAGGGCCATCTGCTCTTCCTGCAGCCTCCTCACTGCCCTGAGTGCAGGACAGGGGGATTGAGGCAGCTACAAAGTCATGGAGAAAAACCTGGATGAGCCCCAGGAGTTCACCTGCAGGGGCTTGTCAGCTGCCATTAGTTGGGCCTGCTTTTCTGGAAAGATCAATTCAAGGCAAAGCCAACTGGATCAAGGGTAACTTCACCTCTCCAGTGAAAAGTTGTGGATCAGGAAGCAGCCCTGTGGCCCCTCTGCCCCATTCTTGGCTGTCCTGCACTGCAAAGCCTGCCCACAGTTATTGGGACAGCAAAGCCCAACACATCTCATGTTTGGCCACAGTTCAGCTCCCCTCCTCCAGGAGGCAAGAGATCCATCCTTCTCCCTGTTGGACCCTGCAAGGAAAATCTTTCCTGAGGCTTTTGGTTACTGCTGCAGCCATGGTGCAAAGCTGAGAGGAGCTGCAGATCTGCTAATGATGCTTTTCAAAACTTCAGAAATCATTTCTAAATCAAACCCTTGTTTTAAGGCTCAGAGATGAAATGGGGTCAAGAAATGATTTTTGGATGTTTCTTTTCCCATTGTGATGTCTCAGAAAGCCTCAGCTCTAATTTTAATAATCAATCAGCCTCTTTGCACTCAGACTGCCACACTTTAGCTGCAAGCAATCCCAGACTGAGACCAGCTCCCAGTTCCTCTGCCCACATCCCAAGTGGACCCTTAATCCCACATCCAACCTCTGCCTCACAGCTGCTGCAGGAATTTAAAAGGACTCTGAAGAACAAAGCACTGAGGTCTGAATTCTCTATGGAAACCTAAATATAATCCCTGCTACGTCAGCAACTCACCTACACTTTCCAACTATCACACACAAAACACTCCAAAAGCCAAACCCAACCCTGGTTTCATTGATGAAACAGAGGGAAATTGGAGTTGCTGGAGCTACTCCTACTCCTTGGCCATTAGAAACATGAAATGCTTTGTAAGGGTTTGATTGATTGCTGGAGAACAATTCCATTGTTGGGCCAGCTCACTTAGAGCAGAGTGTATAGACTGAAATCTTTCCTGTTTGTTTAAACTCTTTATAGAAATTCTCACATAGTTGTGGTTAAACAGTTGTAAATACATGTGCATTTCCAACTGTGTAACTATCTCTGTTCCATCGCTCATCTGAAGCTTTCACTTTGCACAGTTCCTCATTTTTTATGTGATGTATAATTACACTGATATGTCTCAAGACCCTCTGTATTCTTTTACTTCATTAATTTTGTTGCTATATTACTCAGACTGATTTTGACTGTCACAGTGCTCATTAGCAATGTGGAGTATAAAATGTGATGTGTAAATCACATTAATCATGTGTATTTTCCTCTTTGCTGAAGGTGCAAGACACAGCACTTTCTACACAATTTTATGACATATCTTGGCACTATTATGCTTTGAAACATTGTGATAAACAGAGAACAAAGCTCCTAAACCTCAACAGTTTAAAACAAAAAAGGGAGAAAAAAAGGGGAAAAAAGAAGAATCTCTGGGTGGATCTTAACTACAGAGCCATTGGTGATCCATGCTTAAGTAATTAGAAGGAATGGTGAGAAAAGAAGTGTTCACCAGTGTAAGGAGGTGGCATCAGGTGGGCAGGGACATGGGCAAGTGGCCAGGGCTGCTGGGCAGCTCAGGGCAGAGCTGCTGCTGTGCAGCTCCCTGTGGGAGCTGGCACAGGCTGGAAATTAACTGATGTGATACAGAAATCCTCAGCAAAACTGACTGCACACACCCAGCTCAAAAATGTAAGTAAACAATAATTCCTGTCCTTTTTATATCTATTGCTTCAAGCTCCAGCATGCTTTAATCCTTCATTTTATTTGATATCATTTACCTTATCCAACGCATATAAAAGGATACGTTCTCCTTCTTAGACTGCCTTCAACTTTCTATGAAACTGGCTTTAAGTAGGCCAATATTTGTACAGCAGATAATACCTAAAAGGGGCTCCCCTGTCTAGATAGGCAGAGAAAATTCCCTTTTTAGGCCTTCAGCATAGAAAAAAAAAGTACAGTATGCTTAGAGAGGCACAGTCTGGCTTCAGCCACATATTTGATATTCCTTGCATGTGTCCCTTGTGTCAGAAAAGCAAGGACTAGGTGCCAAAAGTCACTCACTTTTCAGATGTGACATGTCTAGAAACGCCCCCATCTTTGAACAGAAACAATCAGGAGCATTTCCCCCTTGCAGAGCTTTCATACAGCTGTGAGAAATACAGGGTTATAAAGTCCCCCATGCTTCAAATAAGAATAGAGGGACTGACAGGGAACAGAAAAGCGGTGGAAAATAGGAAAAGCAGTTAAACAAACGAGCCTGGAGAACTGGGTTCTGTGCCTGACTCCACCTCAGGTGCTTTGTTTGGCCTTTGGCAAGTCACTGATCTTCTCTGTTTCTTTAATGTCTTCATGGAAACTCACAGTTAAAATCATGTGCTTGTACAAGTTAGAGACCAGCACTGAGGGCAGTGAAAGCATCTCTGAGTTACAGAAAACAGAAAAGCAGGGAATGAAGGGATGGGATTGAAGACTGACCAGTGAGAAGCCTCAGCTCTTGCTCTCAGTGTCTGACATTGCTCCTTTATCACCGAGTCATCGACAGCAGCCTGGATTGCTTTGCCTCTAAGGGCCTTATTTTATCTTCTCACCTGCACAGGTAGGATTTCTCATCTCGAGTTTGCATAACCGTGCCTCATCGCAATCCTGGTGTGACACTGCTGAGCTGGCACCTCTGCCTCTCCAGTTATCACCACCTTATCTCGACATGGCTCTCATTTTCTGCTTTTGCTTCCTGCAGGCTGAGTTGGGACAGTGGACTGCATGTGCTTTAAATTCATATCCCTCCAGTTACTCTCTGAACATTGTTCTCCTGAGGAGCTCCGTGCTGCACTGCAAGGTTCACCTCTGATTGTGATCTTTGTTAGCAATAGTGTTATATATATTCAAATAAAACCTACATGTACGGCTGCAAGATGCACAGCAGCTGTTTCAAGTACTTTAAGGCCTTTAATAAATTCATACTTCATAAATATTTTCATGCCCCAGAATGAATTTGTAATATCTGGTTTCTTTCATCACAGCAGTATTCAAGTTGCTGAAACAGTCTCAGTTGCTGACTTTTTCTGCAGTCTTATTAAACCACAAAAACTTGTATACACCCCAAAAATCCAATTGCCCATGGAATGGAAGACTTTAGACTTCAACCAGCCTACTTTTAGCCTGTCTAATGCCAGTGACATTGCCAGGAGTTCCACTCTAACAGAAGAGGTTGTCACTGAATTAATGCTGTACACCCAGCTGGAAAACTGTGCTGCCTCCTGAGCAGAAATAACTTTTATCATTAAATACTCCTGCAAAGGATCCAGTGCTCTGCTTGACCCAGGTTCAGGAGATATTACTCTAACTCCTCAACATCCATTGTTGGGGCATTCTAATCCATTTGGGCAATTCTAATCCTGTGCTGAGGCAGAATGTCTCACATTTTGCAGTGATTCTGATGGAAGGATTGAAAAGCTACTTGGAGGAAAAAAACCCCAAAATTACTAATTCATTTTAAAATAATGTTTTCTAGGGAAAAGCCACGTGGTGCTCTACCTTTTGAGAGCAGAGGACTGTATACAATGAAGTACCAGACATGAGAATGAAAAGCAGGAAAGTATCTTTTTGATACCTAAAGCTGAAATTAACCCTTCCTTTAATCAGCCTAAACCCAGTAGTGATGATTTCCCAGGGAACACAGTTCTGGCCATAGAAAGTATGGAAGGGAGAAAGCAAGAGAATAGTATTTCCCAAGACAAGACATTAATAATTAAAAATTAATTAATGCATGGACTGAAAGGACTCTCACTGCTCAGACTAGTACCACAACCCTATATTTCTATAACTGAATATAATAGTGAAAACTGAATATAATAGTGAAAAGAATACACTACTTTTTGCCAGTGTGGACAGTGATTTGTAAAACCCAGGTGAGCAGGCAGGCACCACCATCCTGGTTTTAGAAATGGGGCATTTTTCATGACTCATTGCTTCAAGGTCCCTGTTTGCAGGGCAGCTCTCCCACCTTTAAGGGCTTTCCCAAAGAGCCTCACACAGGTGAGACAAAGGCATCTGCTGCACACATTTCTGCAGTTATTACACTGACATGGGGTGAAAAGGCTGTTCCTGGGAAGGTCTGTGATCCAATGTTTGAGTTGGACAAGGTCTGGGTGCGGGCACTGGAACCTCCTTGTGCTGGAGGAGATTCATCTCAGCAGCAGGGAGAGCAAACAATTTGCTATGAGAGCACTTTATGCTGTCTAACAATGTTTGTGTGTGTCTGCAGAGATAAAAAAACCACTTCGTGCTGCTGCTGAATGACTTCTTTCTCCCTCCCTCTTTGGATTTACTCCAAAGCCAGGATTATAACTGCTCTTTGCTAAGCAACAAATATTAACTATTGCTACTTCATCAAAATCCTGCACTGATGCATTTAACCAGTTTATCAGCCAGCAAGATGATATTTTCATATTTGCTAGCCTGGAGCTCCACTAAAATTAAGATCAACTGAGTACAGATATAACAATTATCAATTTTCATTCTTGAATAACAGCTTGAAATTGCCTTCAGGAAAAAAGGAGGGTCCTTTGCTTTGGATAAAAAAAAATAAAAATTTAGATATGAAATTAACTACTTTTTCTTCCTCAGGCTAAACATGTGGTTAAGCTCACTAAAATTATTCAACAGCTTTACAGGTTGCATCCCTATTTGCTTTAGCTTTTAGGTTGATAAATGAGTAAGTGAAAAAAAGCTGTCAGGTAGATTACATGGTGCTACCAGCCTGCACTTTTACCTATCCCATACTGAATTATTTCCTGCAGCCAGCTGAAACTGTACCAAGAGGGGAAGTTCAGAGTAACTCTAAAAAAATTCCTCCAAAATTGCCAAGTCCTGTTGGATATCAAACATTTGAGTCCAGAGTTCTGGGCACTGCGGGTCACAGTGGAAGATCCTCTGTGCCAAAGCAGTTTAATGCCATTTGAAGAGACAATGGTTTTATCTAAACAACTTGATAAAAAAAATGGAAATATTATAATATTCGTTATTATGCTCAGAGAAATTTAAGAGTTTTGATTACATGAAATTGTTGGTAAACTTAGAAGTAGACAAAAACTCGTGAAAGTTTCTTTTCTTTTCATGAGCCTGGCACAAATATCAGGAAGATCTGGTGGCTCCATCTTCCCCAATCTCCAAGCAAACAGAACAAATCTTTTATGTACTCTTTATAAGACAATTCCCAAAGGCAAAGAAAATTAAATACTAGAAGAATAAACAAAATAATGGCATTCCCCCTCTCTTCCTGCTACCTACTTTTTAAATTGACAAGTGCCAGGTGATTGATTGATTTATTTGCACGCAAAAATGAGTTTTCTTCTGTCACTGGAGAAAACAACACTGTTGGGTTTTTTGAAATTTATTTTTCCTTTTAAAGGTTTTCCACTGAACATGCCTGACATTGTTTTAGTGGATCCTACCAACCACAGCGAGGCAAACCCATGCAACTGAAATAATGTCATCTCTGGATTGCTTAAAGCTGTACAAAGATTAAAGCAGCCCAGTTCTACCTTGCTCAACCTGCAAAGATTGCAAACTCCTTCTTTAAGGCACGTGTGGTGGGGCATTGCATGGGGCTGTGTATCCCAGGAAAAGGTCAAAGGCACTGATATCCTGTTGAGCAACATTTTCTATGACTGAGACAAATGTAGCACCAGATCAAAAGGGAGGAGGCTGAGTGAAGGATCAGCTTGCTATCAATTTGAAGACACAAGAAAGACAAAGCAATTCCATCAAGAAAAATTAACCCACATAGATAAGAGAGAGATGGTGAAACTGCTTCGAGATATGTTGATAAAACTGCTTCATCAAAGTGGTAGATTGCCTGTAAAATGAAGTCTCTTAGTGAATTTGGACAGCTTTTTTCCCCCCCAGTGAAAACATTTCCACATTAAATTGTACCATTTGTAATTTCCAGACTTCAATTTTTATGGCTTTTTCTTTTGGTAACAGATCATCCTTCTGAAGTTTGAGTTTTAAACAGCTGAAGTTGAAACACCACCATAAAGCATTTTAATTACATCAAAACAACTGCTTTCAGGCTTTTTTTAACTTATAGCAATTCACATTTTCCACTTTTTCCCCCAGTCAAACCCAGAAACTGCTCCTAATTGAATTGTCCAGCCCAGCTTTCCCCACTGCAGCGGTGCACAGACACTGCAGGCAGGCACAATCTCTGCTGGTTTACCTTTGTGCCCATGGAAGAGAGAACCACACACCTGCACAGAACCTTCAGAGGAAAGGAGAAGCTTTCCCACAGGCAGCCACTGCAGGAATCCGTGCCCTGAGCTTTCAGCTTGGTTGCAAACTGAGACTCGCCACGTTTTGCAGGTGGGAGACAACCAACAAGTAAAAAATTCCTTTTCTTTCTGGTACTGACAGAAACACGGGACGTCTTCATCCACAACTCTGCTTGCCTTGGCAGCTACAGCCCAGCCTGGGCTCCATGGCAGAGAGCAGTTTCCTTCCCCACAATGTGCCAAATGAATTTCGTGCTGATTAAGCCGCATGGGTGAGATTAATTCCACCGTATTTGAGTAGAAGAATGAGTGGCACCTTCGGGAAGGTTATTCATAAGGAGAGCTGTTAGGCTGAAGCCCAGCAGGGCTTTCCCCCCCTACTCCAAGTTGATCAATAGATCAGGGCAGTAATTACAGGCACCATCAACAGCTGCTCGGTGCCATTGAGAGCCACTGTCCTGCTGGGCACCGAACCGGCTCTGGGATAGCAATTAACACACCACCATCGGCCCTGCCAGAGCAACCAGCTAGGAGCCACTCAGAAAGGTTCATTTTCACAGCCTCAAAGACAAGATGCAGTAAAAACAATAGTGTACTTGGTAAAAAAATTAATTGGGATTCTCTCTTGAAGGAGAAAAATACTGCCTTCGGTTATTTGCGCTGGGAGTTTGCAGAAGTTTTGTGGTGGTGACAACATTAAGGAACTGTCTGGATAAAACTCCAAATCTTTACAGCTGTTATGGGATACCTGACATAACAACAAGAGGTTCAGGTAGTAACTAATCCATGATTCCTCCCTTTGCTGGGGAAAAGTTGGCTTATTCTGCCATAGCCAGAGGTGTGCACCCCACAGATGAACAACTCTGTCCCAAATTTTAGTAGGAATCAGTCAACCAAATGTTCAGCTCCAATGAGCACCTGGACCACGGGAGATCAATGCAAAAGAGCTACAAATCAGTGTACAAAGAAGAGCCTTTCCATACCAGTAATTCTCCAGGAAAGTTCAAACATTTATTGTGTCCCCGAGTCTTCTGTGTCTGGAGACACAGACACGCTCAAGCTTTTGTAGGTTAATGTAAATGCACGGAGTTGAGCACAGCATTAGGATTCAGGCCCCTCTAGCTAACCTGCAAATGGAGAGGAAGTTCAGGATCACTGGCACATAATTGTGGAGTTGGGGGAGCCAGCCCAACATTTGACTTTTCCCTCGGTTCGGATTTCCCTGCATATAGAAAGAGTGGGTGGATAAGGCAAGACATGCAGTACTTATATATCAGCTGATGTCACATCTGAATGCAATTCTAGATTTACTATTACAACTCTTCCTTCATCTAGGCAATAACTACCTGCCTGCTAAAAGGCATCAGATTCTTTTATTGTTAAAATGAAACCGGACCTGGTACCCTGGGGCAACTGATTTCAATCTCCAGGTTCATATGGTTTTTCTTGCTGACAAGACTGGTTTGAAGGGGAGCCAAAATGCCAGCAGCAGTTGCCCTTGCTAAGGAGAACCTTGAAAGACATTGTGAGGGTTGTTAATAGAGTACACACACTCAGTTTTCTGCAATAAATCCTGGATTCTAATTAGTTCCCCCAATGCTGCACATAGGATGAGGAGGGTACAGGAGGCTGTTTGTGCCCTGCTGTGGAGGAGAGAAGAAATATTGGGTGTGCAGGACATCAGCCTCCCAAGTCAAGTGCTGCACTGAGCTGCCAACATCCCTCAAGTGCAGGGGGTACTGACTGATCATCTTCAGCTACAAGGAACAGATTTTCACATGGTCTAAGGACTCTTGCACAAAAGCAATAAAAACTTCTGGCATTTTGCTTGATCAGTTGTTCAAATATCAGGCCTAAAGCTTTTGAGATAAACAACATCCAGGAATGTCACAAATCCTCCAAAGTGATGGAAAAGCTGGAAATTGTGTTATTCAAGATTTTTAGGCCATTTCAGAGTAATGGTGTTGCACTGTTGGTGTTCCTATACCTGTTTCAACACACTTCTACATTGCTATGTGACATGCTCTAATAACACAAACTCTGCTGTGGATTATGTACAATTATAAATTTTCCAGACAACAGACATGATCCAGGAGGAGCATCCCCCTTTGCTCACCTTCTCTGCTTGCCCTGCATTCTGTGGAACTGTTCTTTGTGAGTCTCTGCAGTTTTCATAAAGAAACTTCATACCATGCTTACCATAAATCAGGCTTATATTTGAGCTCTGCTTTATCCCCAAGGAGGATTGCAGTTATTAAAAATTTTATTTTTTTTTTTCTGTTACTCCTAAACCACTGCATTTGCAGCACTTTCTAGGCAGGGGTTTACTATGATTTCTCTGTGCTAAGCATTTGCTCTGAATAATTGCACCAAACAGTTCCAGTTTTTCTGGACCTGCTGCATTTTTCTACATTTTGCAAACACTTTAGAAGAAAAAAAAAAAAAAAAGAAAAAGCAGAAAAAGCAAAGCAAGGGCACTGTTGAAACTCTTGGGGTGCTGGGCAGCTGCAGGAGTTCTGGGCCCATTGCACCTCTGGATGATTGTCTCTGTCCAGCCTAACGTGCTTCACCCACTGTCCCCTTCTGCTGGGGACAGGGACTCTCAGAGATGTGACTTCCTCAGCCACCTAAAAGCAATTTCATCTATTTTGCCTCCAGGATGGAGCCACCTTTAAGGAAACACAAGCAAAGATGACTCCATGGTTTCCACTCCCAACCTCTGCTCTGCCAGTGCTGCTCTTAAGAGAGCAAAAGGCTGCACTGCTCTTCCTGGCCAAACAGCCCCAAGGGCTCTCCAGAAGCTCCTTGAGAAGTTCCTGCTCCCCAGTCACACAGCTGGAGAGAAAGCCTGAGCCAAAGGTAGGCAGGCATATTCCTTGAAAGTTTCCATATTCATTTCCAGGGATCACTATAAGAACTGATTTATTATTACTTTTTCCTTTGAGATATTTAAAAATTTAAAATAGGCTATCATTTTTGACATTAGAGCTCTGATCTAACAATATCTCATCACTTCAAAAAAAACAACTATGTAGAAGTCAATGTTATAAAAAGAAGGGATCAAATCAAAAGACAGATCATCCTTACCCCCAGATGTGCCAGCTGGCGAAAAATCTTGGATGTGATCATTTCACAGTTACAGCCTTTGGTTCTTGATTTTAATTTGTACCTCTTTTGCACTCTTATATGCCTTTTCTTACTAAAATTCATAGATATTTGCACTCTACTGTTCTATAAATGAGAGAAAAATCAGATTGTTGGATTCAGAAATTTAATACAATCTGTTCCAGCCCAGCATATCACTTTCTCTGGTGAGCCCATTTCTAAATAAACTTCCTTGCAGCTCCCAGCCTCTGGAATATCTGCCCACAAGTCAGTGCAAACCAGGGGTTTAGTCCACCTAACTCAGCACAGTCTCTTTTCCCCTTTCTCTGTAAGAACCTGGGGTGGAAAGCCCTGCTAAACACCGGGGGATTCCTAGAGAAAATAGAATTCCCATTTGCAGAGCACTTGGATCTGCATGTAAATAGTCTGTTAATAGAGAGCCACAGATGGCTCTTAACTCAGCAGCAGAATAAATATAGCAAGTTTTATTTGATCTGATCTGAGGTGGTTGATGAAGCCATTTGTTTACAAGTATATTTTTTAAATAAGATCATATGCAGTGCCCAGAGCATTGTCTGGGTGCTCTTTTATTACAGTTTGTAAAACTCCAAATAAAAATGGGAGGCGAGCCCATCATTCTCTGGAGTTTTGCCTGTGCAGCAGTAGGGTTCTGGACACATCACTAAGCATTCAAAATAAAGCAGAAAAAATCAAAATAGCAGATTTTCACACTATGAATTTGCACTTGTGCTCATCCCCACACAAAGCTGACACAGCTTGCACATGTGTTTTACTCCTGCTATTCACATAGCTGAGGGTAAAGTAACAAATGGGAAACTCCAAGGATGCCCTGGAGATCTGCACTTTGGAGTAGCCTTACACTGTTACACCCACTTTTCTCTAGAACATTAAAGTGGTATCAAATAATATCACAGTTTTATATGTGCTGGCCACCCTACTGCCCTTATTTATTTCTGTCCCCAGAACAGGCTCGTAAATCTGCAACACAACATTTTAAAAGAGGCAGGACAGCATCAGCCAATGCACAGGCTTCCTTCTCACAGCACTCAAAATCCATGTGGAATTTATTTACAGCTCTGACCTGTGAATTCCTCCCTCATTTCTCTGATCACTTGCTCTGTTTGAGTCATGTGGAGCCTGAGCCTCCCTGCCGGTCCTGCTGTGCCAGCCCCATGTGCACACGCACAGTCACTCCTGCCACCAAGAGCTGTCACCACCACACACCCAGACACTGCCCCAGGGAGTGGGAGAACTGTTTTACTTCTACCAGAGGCAGCCAGAGCAGACACAGAGCAACTTGTGTACCCCCAGAACAAAACACAACACCCACAGCAGCGGGAGGAGCGAGAGGAGAACAACCCGTCTGGACTGGGCTGGCATTTGGATGTTGGTCTGTGTGCTCCTGAAAAGATTAAAATGGAGATGAAATACAACCATAGCATAGGCAGGCTTGCAAAAACAACCCTCCTTCCTTACCATGTGCAGCCTTTGAATCAAAACAAAGCACATCTGTGCAGACCCACACCTCCAACTGCAGTCCTGTGGCTCCTGCACGGAGCTCACTCCGGATGGGACTGTGTGCACTGGAGAGAATTGTGCAGTGAGGGAAGCAGCTCAGTGCAGCTGCAGGGGACACAGTCACAGCAGCCTCTGACTGAGAGCTCAGCTCTGCTGGTGTCTCGAGCAGGTTTGGAAACACAGCTCTGCTCCCTCAGTGGCACTGAGGCTGTGCAGGATATTCCAGGCTCATCCAGACCCTTCTTTCCCATTTCTGTCTGGATGAGGGCAGGATAGGAGGAGAGTAGATGGGGCAGCCCACCTCTGACTGGTGTGTCTGGCTTGCTTTCAGTCTGATTTCACATCAAATCCAGGCTGGGGAATACATGGGATGCACATGTAAGCTCCCATTGCTGCCTCAACATCATTTCAATCTCCTGAGCAAGTTAAACTCACTCAGAGAGAAAAACTAAATGCAATCTCACACTTCAGAAGGCATCAGAAAATCAACAGGGAGAGAGGGATGCCTGGCAAATTTTCAATCACAAGACAGCATCAGTTCTCTCAAAGACCTTACACTTTCTCACCACTAAAGCCATCAGCCACAGGCCCCCTGTAAAAGCCAAGCTCCTTAAGTGACATAGAGATACCTGTCCTTAAAAAGGAAAAAGTTTTTACCTGGCTCCAGTATTGATCTATAGAAAAACACATGAAAACGGAAGCAGGAAAATACAGAGATTTTCATGCTGCACCCTCTGCAGCTTAAAAACAAAAAACAACAACAAAAAAAAAGAGTAAAATATACTTATCCTCTTCTTAAGACAGTGAAAATTCAATTAAGTTTAGAAGGAGGAAATATTCATCTCTTAGAGCTAGGCTAAAAGCAGGGCAGAAGAGCCCAATCAGCAACATTAACATGAACTCAAGCCCACCCCAAGTGTCCTGACCTTAGTGCTGCAAACTCCCCCCTGTTCTTCAGTGCCTTGAAAGAACACCTGCAGCCATGGCTTGGCCTCTCTGCCACCCACAGCTCTCCCCTCCGTGCACTTTGGGGGGATTGTCCTTCAGAGGAGAGGACACCTCAGAGCCATCTGTCCCCATTTCCCCTGGCAGCACCAAACCCGCCAGGGCAGCACCCCACGCTCTGCTCCTCCGTGTCCTTGGTGCTGTGACATTGGCAGCTTCGTTTCGGATGCCACTGGGGACAGATGTCCTCTCCCAGCAAGACAAATTGGAAGTGGCATGTGGAGAATGATTGACACCACATGTAAGTTCTTATTCTGTCAAAGCCTTGCAATGTTGTTAGTTGTCAAAGCCGACCACCCTGCCATTGCTTTGCCACAATCCTACATGATGCCCAATGTCTACCAGGCTTTTCAGCTGCCCACAACACTCACAAAATCCTTTCTCAGGGTTGTACATCTACCTTCTGCATAGCCTACAGTCATGCAGGCTTATGAAAGTTCATTTGCTTCACAGAGGATGCTGTAAAAAAATATTTTTGCTTGCTGGACTTATAGGAGAGGAAGCTCTCTTAAACTGAAGGCTTTTTAAAAGAAATAAAAAAAATCTAAGGCAAAACTTGCTCATGTACTACCAAATTCTTCATTCTATGGGCAGGACTAGGGGGATAATAAAAGCCACTAAAAATAGGAATTTAAATCTTCCCTTTGCAGCATTCAGCAAATGCACCTCAAAGTTTAAGCTATACGGAACTGCCAGACAAGTTCAGCTGCTGATGAAAACCATCCTGGATCCCTCCACCCACACAACCCAGCCCTGGCTACACAGAAAGACACCTTGCAGTACTGCCATGTACCCAAAACACTGAAAAATGTGATCAATTTTTGTATTGCAGATTGTCAGAAAATGATACGAACAAAAGACCAGCAAAGAGAAATGACACACCTGTCTTGTCAATAAACACTTTCCTGCTCATTCAGTTGGGTACTGTGTCATCAAGAAACTAATTTCACTTGTTTCAAGACAGTTTTTAAACATTCAGAGATTTTTTTCTAAAACAATGAAAATAGGGTGTGGCTCTTCCTTCAGATCTGAGAATCTGTCCAGGCATTAATGCTGAACAACTCAAAACAAGACCTTAAATGATGTGCACCTGAAATCTCAGAGCTCTACACTTATTTAGACCATGGTAACCCAATCATTTTGATTTTTAACTCTTAATATTTATTTAGTTGCGATTCATTTTATATAAAGAGAAAATAAAGAACTCTAACTCCCATTCTCTTTTATGCAATTTTCCATTAGATCCTGAAAATTTCACTTCAAGAAAATCCATCATCTTTAGACTTCTGTAACCACTTTTAATTTCTTCAGAGAAATTCACAAATACTATGAATTTTGACCAGAAAGAAGAAAAATAAAAATCAAGGTAACATAATGGTGAGATCTTATTTCAGCTCCTTGCAAGGGTTAATGGAAAGACCCCAAATTAGGAAGAATCAGCTGAATCCCCAATTGATTCTCAGATCTGCAAAGTTCAAAGAAATATTTCATACCCCACATGCCATTTAAGGGTTTTTTCCCTATGAAATTTGGTTTAGGTTGGGGTAGAAGCTGGAGAACAGAGCCTTGGGAAGGTAACAAACAATGGACACGATGGATTGAGCTGTCTCCACTGCCTGCCCACCAGGCTGCCACTCCAGGGTGGGCCCTGTGTGACAGCACAAAGGGAGCTGTGCCTGTTCTGTGCCTGTTCTGTGCCTGTTCTGTGCCTGTTCTGTGCCTGTTCTGTGCCTGATGCTCCCTAAACGTTCTGCAAAGCCCAAGGCTGGCTCCATGCATGGATTAGCCGGAGGATTGCACAAGCTTCAGGTGCTGAGCTGCTCAGCCTGGGAGAAATCACCCAGATGCAGGATGAGCTGCAAGTGGTGCTGCCTGCCAGGAGCTGCTGGAGTGATGCAGAGATCCCACAGGATCAGAGGGAT